>NW_009188125.1:0-2933 GCF_000690835.1 Fulmarus glacialis
CTCTATCCCAGCCAAAACCAGGACAATCCTATATTTCTCAGATGTCCTAATAACTTGGGTGATCTTATATTTTAAAAGTAATTTTTTTTTAAATTTATTAACAGGCCTGAGTAATGGAGACACTGATGAAGACGACTGCACTCTTACTGTTACAAAGCAATCATACATTCATCCTTCTTGCCAACATTGTATCTTTTAAAGAAACACTCAGGCCCTGAACAGACAGCTTACCTTTACAACTCCAAAACCTCTTTAACAATATATCTGTACTTTTAGTATTGGAAAAGAACAGAACTTTGCCCTTATGTCAAGGTTTTTTTTTTGTCTTTGGAATAAGCATACAAGTAGTGAAGTGTATTACAACTTACAGAGAATATCAAGTAAGATGAGAAAGTATTCACTTCTTAAGCTGTGTAATTATTTAGCAGAAGTCAGCTCACTGATTGTTCACACAAGTAAATCTACTCCATGTCTGCTGGAGTGTTGAGATATGCCAAGAAAAATGTCCTCAGTCACAGCAGGAACACAGCTTAAAAAGCCTGTCTGGTCTTTCTGATCTTTCTCACTCTCCTGTTCTCAGACAGATATACACAAAAGCATATATGAACATACACATATTAGGCAACCATATTTGTTTGTTCTTTTTCAAAGTAGTATGGATTTTTCCCTTATGAAGTCAAATATTTCACGGTATTCTGGTAACTAAAAAGTATTTGTGGATTTTCTGCACACACACATTGAAAATATTATGGTAATCTAGAACTTCCAAAATCTTTTTAAAAATCATAAGAATTCTAAATTATTATAATCAGTGTCTCCACGCTCTGGTAGGAAACCAAGTCCCCAGTTTTATATCAAGGATTACAGTATAAAAACCATTTTTTTAAATTCTTTTTCATTGCTTACATGGACTTGAACTCTTGAAAATTACATCTTTTACTTCCTGTAATTGCCAACTTTAAATATTATTCATAGAATAGTCTGCTGGTGAATTTCATGGTCAAAGCAATGACAAAAAAACCAAACCAAACCAAAACAAAACACCAAAACAGTAGAAGATAACATGTTGCCTTTATCTTCCTTTAGAAGTTGTTACTGTTCCAGCCCTTCAAATCAAATTGTGCAGTGACTGCTTATGGTACTATCAGTGTAAAATGTCCTATCAGTTTTCTCTTTGTATCAACTAAGTGTTTGTGGCAACTGACTGATATTTTGTTATATGTTCTTGCCACACTATTTAACCTAATATAATGTCCTGTGTATTTTACAGAAATACTTATTACAGATTTTTCCTATACTGTATTGCAGTTTATCTTTTTTGTACTTCATGTAAACAGTGCAAGCATTTGGCTCTTGAATTACTGAATCTGATAAGGTTTCCTTTTTACAAAGTAATCAGCACGCAGATGGAATCCTCATAATTCCTTTTGCAAAGCTATACGTGTGCTGTATATCCTTAGGACATCATTGACAATATTAAAAAAAAAAAATTAAATCTATTGTTTATACCCACCTCTGCTGTCTTGATTTCAGCTTTCACTCAATCACAATCAGGCAGCAGAACTTTACATCCTCCTTTTGCTTGTTATCTGTAATAACACTGTAGATACAAAATCACAAGGAAAAAAAAAAAAGAATTGCCATGATTACACTATTCAAAACTTCAGCAACATCTATAAACTTCATAATATGTGGTGTCTAAACCCATTTCAGGTTAGTTAGATTGTTTGTGCGTTTTTGGGTTTTTGGTTTTTTTTTTTTTTTACGCTTCATTCCTCATTCTTTTTTTTTTTTCTTTTGATCCTTCTCTGTTTTCCACCTGGTTTTACTTATTTACTTTGTCCTTAGCTTTTATTTTTCTGCCTTCTCTGCTTCTGTATCTTTTTGGTATTGTTTCTGTCATCTCTTGACCCTGTTACTGCAACCTTGTCTATTCCACCTTGCTCAATGTATCCATTCTGTACAGAAGATTTTTCATATTTCTCTAGTGCCTTTTTCTTATTTTACGTATAAAAGAAAACTTTTCTTCAATGTGTCTAAGATATGCAGAAACTACTGATTCATTCTGTTCTTTTTCTTTTGTCTTGGTAGAACTGATTTCCTTCACCCAGTGTTATCTCTATGTATTTTTCTAGTTAGCAACTGTGACTAGTCAACTAGACTACTTGACTAGGTTCTGCTGACCTCTTGGAGGTTTTTGAAATTTAGGAAGAAGGTTCCAAAGCTTGTTGCACAGTTGTCTGGCAGACCAAATTGCTAGTCATGCTTCAATCACAGATTGCTTTGGAAGCATTGAATTCAATGAAAGCGAGCACATGTGCAACAATCTAATAGTCTCTGCACTTTGTCCAGAAATTGAACCCTTGGGGTGGGATTCAGTTGCCTAAACATGGGACCTGAGAGCTAGTTAAGGTCTCCTACTGTACTCTGTCTTGACAAAGGCTATTCCAGAAGGGCACAGGTCTCCTATAGACTCTCTAGCATATCTCCCAGACCCAAATAGTTGTCTCAGACCACCGTAAGACATTTTAAGCAGCACCAGAAATCTATTTTGAAGGAAAATATAGATCCTTCTCTCTAAGTGGATCATGTTATGAATTCAGATAACGCTGTCCAGGCACCTACAGAGCAAGTGTCTATGTGTGAGCAGCATCCAGACTCACTTAGTAGTAAATGGAAATTTAGTCAATACTTTTGATGGAGACAAGCAAACTATTTAAGTTGTCCAAATGTAGAGACTTAAAATTCTCAGCTGAACAGTTCTTTTGACCCCACAGACCGTATTGCTTGGGGGCTTCAGCTCTGCAGTGCCACAGAGTTTCAGCTGTACCACTCTGTGTGGCTGGAGGCATGTTAAGTTCCAGAGCTTTGGTATTGCTGGTAATGAGTTACAAACTAGGATCTAAACTCTTTATGATTTTGAATACGAGTTT
>NW_009188125.1:2964-8265 GCF_000690835.1 Fulmarus glacialis
GCTGATGGATGCCATTGCCTTTCTAAAAACTGAATTACTGTGTATCAAGATCCTGAAGGCTTTGTAAATATTGGTACTGGCAACAAGGGCTTATCTAATGAGATACATGTCTGTTGTCATAAGTTTGGGTGCAAAAATGCACTTAGACATCTATGTTGCACCTAGTTCTGTTGTAGACATCAATTATACCATCTGTTTGATCTAGACAAATTATTTGTGACAAAGCTTGAATTTGAGTAGTTTCCTTGATTTAACATAGTATCTGTGTAGCAGTAGTTTTGATCAGATGATTGCCCATCTTTCCATCCATTTGAGCCTTCTCTGTTTGTCGACCTTCTAAGTCTACTTAATTTCTTTCACTGTCTTCTCTATCTGTGGAGAAATACTTGTATAACTTTGTATGCAATTAGTTGATTTATTGTATGACTGTATGTATGTATGTATGTGTGCACGTGGGTGCTCTGTGCCACCTAGCTATCTTTGAAGTAGTTATGAAAGAAATGATTAAAAAAAAAAAAAAAAAAAATTTTTTTTAATTCATTATGTTCATAATCACTCTTTACATATCTTCTTGATGTTAAATACTCCAGGTCCAGCTTCTTCACAAAAAACACCTGAAATTGATTTCCAGTACTGTTATTGTGATACTGTGTAATTGCTTTGAGAGGATGCAGTCATGAATCTTTGAACCATTCTTCAACCTGCAAGTTAATACCAAGTGTGGAGTCAAATTTAACCGTAGGCTAAACTAATCAGCTGTGCGAATTTATTCTAAACCAAAAATTTCAAAATGTGTGGTTTTGCTTTATAGTCTTAGCTGTAGACATCAGTGGTGTGAATTCACAGTAGTCAAGTATTTATCTACAGAAATGAAGGGCAATGTAAACTGCTTCTTGTTTTCCTACACAATCTTAGCATCTGTGATTAGTGAGACAACAAAAGAAAGAGAAGAGAGAGAAAAAAAAAAAAAACAAAACCAAACCAAACCGATTTCCTTCTTCCTGTCAGTGATAACAGTTTACATTTCAAGGGAGCCTTTTTTCTTACCTGTGTTTGAAAAGATTCTGACAGAATGTACTATCAAGATGTGATTTAAGCATCAACAGCACAGATGAAGCTGATTTTTGTGGTGTGATTTTTATCATAAAGAATTTTAAGTAAATAGTAGTTTTTTCTGCAGTTGATTATTTTATGGCAAAGCTCTCTGCTTTTTTTTTTTTTTTTCCTTAGCTTTGCATATGGCAAAAACCTTGGGGGAGCAATGAGACAAAGGTCGGTTTTGAAATTAATAGAGAGAATAAATATAAGTATCTTTATATAGCAATGTGGACATTTTCCATATTAATTATATATATAAAAAAAGAAAACAAAGATGTTTTTCTAACATATACAAAGTTCTAAATAGTATTTTTATGCAAATAAAATGGAAAATAAGCTAAACAAATATTGCAAAGACAGAAAATTTCAACAGGAAGATCTACAGATACATTTTTCTTCTTTGCATCCTTAGTAAAAAAATAGGCCAGCTTAATTACGCCAAATTTGAGAAGCAGCAGATCGGCAAGAGATTGACTGTAAAAAGTGAGACAGTATATCAGGATAGGAGTAATGCAGTGTTTTTTTAAATGGGGAACTGCACAATCTAACTGTGCAATGTAGGGAACACAATCATAAATACTAAGAGGTTAAATCCTATCCTGGATTATAATGTCTCGAAGGTACAGAAAGAAATAAATTAATACCATGTAGATAAGAGCTAGATTTCTCATGAGGCAGAGATTCATGACACATGATAAAAGATAACATATCACTCAAATACTCCCTAGCACATTTCAGGTTATTTAAGAATTTGGTACTTATAACTGAGAACTACTGAACCATGAGGGGAGGAGGGAAAAGAGTGGGAGGGAATTATGCTCACAAGTGGCAGGCCCTCTTAAAGAAGGTGTTTGTATCTCTTCACAGAACTATGTGACTCAGAAAATGTATAGGACATGTCTTACCACACTAACATAACAGTAAAATCAAGCAGTCTAATCGTAAATATGAGGACTCCATTTAATCCATAGAACATATTTCTACACCTGATAGAAATGTAAAGATCTCCAGATTCTATGGAGTCCAAGCCTCTTATGGAAGTGGATCAATATGTAGCTTTTAAACCACAAAATTGATTTGTGATCCTGGCAGGAAGGCTGAAGATTACCAGCTAGATTTCTCCCTTAATATCAAGTAGCCTGAGAGTCACTGTCAAAAATTATTTCCTGACACTAAATGAATGGAAGGGTCTATCTGAGTGTGAAAGATTACTCTGCTCAGTGAATTGCTTCATATCAGAGAGCAATGGATCAAGGATTCAAGGGGTAAATGGTCATGTCTGATGTTGGCTTAACAAAATCAGGGAGGGAAAACTTGAAGGAATAACTACAAAACCAAGAGGAAGTTATGCTAATCTTTTCCTGTGATGAAAGAAAAAAAAACAAAACCAAAACAAAACCCCCACAAAAAAAAAAAAAAAAAAAACAAAAAAACCCCAAAAAAACAACCTGAAGAGAAATAGGACAGACAAGAAAAAAAAGTCTTCTGCAGTAGAAAAGGTAATTGAGGAGTTCCAGGCCATTTTATTTGAAGTTATCCGTAATCAAGAGCCTTTGTATAGAAGTTGTGATTATTGTTTCATGTCAAACATAAGAATGGGAATGAAAAGCTCAGTCTATTTGCTTCCAGAGATTTGTGAGAGGCTCAGAAGAAACAGTACTTAATAGAAAAAGTTATTGCTCAGGTATGATTGAAAAATTTTAAGGAAATATAATTTGTACACATCACAGATCTGAAATGACTGGTAAAAATACTGGAGCCAAAGATAAGCATTCTTATCCATCCAGCAGAAAAACTTCAGAGACTTGCTTTGATTTTAGGGGATAACTGTTAAGACATTTATTACAGACCATTAATAAAACATGCCAATGCAGATGCATTCTCCTTGTCCTTGGAGAACACGCAAAAGGAAATCAATGCAGATTTTCTTCCTGAGATTTATTCTGATCATAGTCAGAAAAAAATTGTTCTTCAAATGAGGAAAGAATTTATTTTTACTCTGTAAATAAATTTTACATTTTGAGACTTCATGCATGACATAACCAAAGAATATATTACGGATTAATATTATGTAGATTCAGCATATTGGAAATAGACATCAAAAAAGTTTCTTCCTCTGGACTAAGAGAGTAATTTAATCAAAAATGATGACAATGGAATGATATAAGTGGCACGAGAATAAATTTAAAAAAAAAAAAAAAAAGAACAGAAAAAAAAAAAAAAAGAATGAATAGCCAGCAGTCATTTTGGTTGGCTATTTTTAAACTGAAACATAGAAATAAAATTAGTCAGTAAGTCTGTCTAGACTTTTCTGCTAGAGTGAACCAACATGTGCTAAGGATTTTGCTTCTCTCTTCTCCAGATTGGGGATCTGCTTTGCTCCTGGCGTGACTCCCATATGGCCAAGTTTCATTCTTGTGGAAAACAGTGCTGGAATGCCTGAATAGACATTCACTGTTCTGTGAATAACTAAGAACCTGTTAGTTGGAAAATGAGTATCGTTTACATGGGACAGAGTAATCTGGCATGATAACAAGGAATTAGTCTAGTCAATATAATTGAGAAGCACAGCCAGATTTCATTACTGTTTCCCAATGTTACTGCTGTCTGACTAGGTGTACTTTCAAGAGTTTAGCAAAGAATTGACTGGCATATAGTTGACTGGATGGAGAGTGAGGTGAGCTGGGAACCTGGTAAGAATATTATACCGTTGTTGTAAGAATGAAGATTTCTTGGATAGAGATGTTTACACGATGTATCTCTGATTGATATGGAATCAGATATTCTTCTGGAAAGTCCTTTGAATGGATGGCTGCTTTCTAAGCCTGAAAAAGGGTGGGAATACATGCCTATGTGGATTTTTTCCTTCCGCCATCCAAATGGATTATAATGCAATGGATGGAGTTCTGAAAGAGCCATCAGTTTTACTGTTTACTTAGTGTCATTCCTGAATGAAGCATTGCCAAGGAAACATGACACTTTCTCCATTTCACCTGTTTTGTTCTCAAGGAGAAACATTCTGGTATTTTGGGTCTCAACTGGGTTTAACTAGTCACGTCTCTTCTGTTACACATTGCACTATTATTTTATTATTTTATGATGTTTTTAGATATTTTATTATTTTATTCTTTTAATATTACTATTATTTTACCTTGGACTTTAGTAAACAATCTAGGATTGACAAATGATAAGTTAACCTAACCTTTCGCTACCAAAAAAAATCTTGGCTGCTGAAATGAGCAAGAGATTGCTCAGTGCATCCAGTCTTACCCCTTCTGCTGATAGTCTCGTAATTCTTTTTCTATCTCTGATTTTAGTTCTGACTATATAGCCTGAAACACATCTTTCTTTTTGTTCTGGGAAATTTTTGGATGGAAACTCTGCAGGATCTGTAAATAAATTGCCTAATTGTTTGTTTTAGGCTGACTTCAGTCATAGTCATACAGAGAAATTGTCTGAGCAGCCAGGGATCAGGTTAGGAAAGCTAAAGCCCTGATAATATTAAATCTGGCCAGGGATAGCAAGGGCAACAAGAAAAGCTTCTATATGTACGTTAGGGACAAGAGGGAGACTAGGGAAAATGTGGGCCCTCTCCAGAACGAAATGGGAGACCTGGTTACCTGGGATATGGAGAAGGCTGAGGTACTCAATGACTTTTTTGCCTCAGTCTTCACCGACAAGTGCTCAAGACTCACCGCCCAAGCTGCAGAAAGCGAAGACAAGGGACTGGGAGAACGAGAACGAAGAGCTGCCCACTGTAGGAGACCTGAAGGTGCACAAGTCCATGGGACCTGATGAGGTCCATCTGCAGGTCCTGAGGGAACTGGCGGATGAAGTTACTAAGCCACTATCCATCATATTTGAGAAGTTGTGGCAGTCTGGTGAAGTTCCCACTGACTGGAAAAGGGGTAACATAACCCCCATTTTTAAAAAGGGAAAGAAGGAAGACCCGGGGAACTACAGGACAGACAGCCTCACCTCTGTGCCTGGGAAGATCATGGAACAGATCGTCCTGGAAGCTATGCTAAGGCACATGGAGGACAGGGAGGTGATTCGAGACAGCCAGCATGGCTTCACCAAGGGCATGTCCTGCCTGACCAACCTGGTGGCCTTCTATGACAGAGTGACTACATCAGTGGACATGGGAAGGCGACATACGACATACAGATGTCGTCTATCTGGACCTCTGTAAGGCCTTTGACA
>NW_009188125.1:8796-13172 GCF_000690835.1 Fulmarus glacialis
AAGAAGTGTGGCCAGCAGGTCGAGGGAGGTGATTCTGCCCTTCTACTCTGCTCTGGTGAGACCACCCCTGGAGTACTGCATCCATGGACTTGTTGAAACAGGTCCAGAGGAGGTCCACAAAAATGATCAGGGGGGTGGAACGCCTATCCTATGAGGAAAGGCTGAGAGAGTCGGGGTTATTCAGCCTGGAGAAGAGAAGGCTTCAGGGAGACCTTATTGCAGCCTTTCAATAGTTAAAGGGGGCCTATAAGAAAGATGGGAACAAACTTTTTAATAGGGCCTGTTGTGATAAGACAAGAAGTAATGGTTTTAAACTAAAAGAGGGGAGATTTAGACTAGCTATAAGGAAGACATTTTTTAGGATGAGGGTGGTGAAACACTGGCACAGGTTGCCCAGAGAGGTGGTAGATGTCCCATCCCTGGAAACATTCAAGGTCAAGTTGGACGGGGCTCTGAGCAACCTGATTGAGTTGAAAATGTCCCTGCCCATTGCAGAGGGTTTGGACTAGATGACCTTTAAAGGTCCCTTCCAACCCAAACTGTTCTATGATTCTATAGTTTCAGAGCTTTATTGAATTTCCATTTAGCGAGAAAACAGGAACACACATACATTTTAATTCTAGTTCAATATTTAAGTTTTAAAATGGAGAAGCATATTCACAACACTAACACTTCTTAGCTTTTAATTGCATCCATTTAGAACCTTGTAATATTGGGACAGGTGATCCAAATTCTTTGTGCAAAACAATTATTAACATGTGTGGGCTAGCTGAAACTCATCATTATTTTCAGCTGAATGTTGTAAGAAATTATCATTAAAACTGGATTGTGCTGTCTGCTGTAGTGTTGTGGGAATCACAGGCTCATTTTATTTTAGGAATAACTGTTTAGTGAGACATATTTACAAATGCTGAACTGCTGTGCCTTTACTCTGAACAGTAAGACTGTTTCAGCTCAGTAAAGATGCTATGCATGATATATTTTACCCTATGAGTTTTTCTGAAAAAAAGAAGTACTAAAAATAGTGGTAGTGAAAACCAAATAGAAAACAAAGAAAGAAAAAAGGGCTATCACAGGTGATTATATAGCTCAGAGGGGATTAGAGAATTAAGTTATGAGAATATTTAACTATACACAAACATACACATCAATGCATAAATATATATGCACATACACTTACTTATAGATGCACATGCATGTGTGCACATGTGTGTGTGTGTCCATTAGTCAAATATAATGTTACTGGCACACACGGAGATATATATGCACCAGTAGTGTTGTTGAAGCCTGCAGAGAAGAAGAATTCCTCACCAACTGCAAAAAAGTCAGGAGTGGTCTTGATTCAGTGTGTATGTTTATATGTACATGTATATATAGTGTATATACATAGATATAGTAAATTGTATACGTTACATATAAGATCTATGAAAACTAATTCACTAACTCCGTCAGTCAAATTATGTGTATGGAAAGAGTTGTAATTGAGATAATATTGGCTGCTTATTAGGAGCATGATCTAATTTCTAAACATTACCCTTCCTTGAAGGAAGAACAAAATATACTTGCGTCCAAAGTTTGTTGTAGTATAGAAAGCCTCAAACTGAGGTAAACAACTCCTCCAACAGCTGTGCAATCGTGGTGGGTTCACCTTCGCTAACAGCTGAATGCCTACCCAACTGCTTGCTTGCTCTTTCCTCTCAGTGGGATGAGGGGAGAAAGTAAGACAAATGGGAACAAGAAAAACTGTCAGTCAAGGTAAGGACAGTGAGATCACTTACCAACTACTGTCACAGGTTGACCTTGGCCTGCTGCCAGACACCCACCCAGCCGCTTTCTCACTCTCCCTCTTCAGGAATAGCTTATGGGTCAAGATAAAAATAGGGAGATTGCTTACCAACTACCATCATGGGCAAAAGAGACTTGACTTGAGGAAATTAATTTAACTTATTGTCAATTAAAAATAGAGTAGGATAGTGAGAATCAAAGGCAAAACCTAAAACATCTTTTCCCTACCCCACCTCTTTTTTTCCCAGGCTCAACTTCACTCCTTCTTTCTCCACTCCTCTACCTACTCCTCCCCCAGGTGTCACAGGGGAATTAGGGAATGGGGAGTTGAGGTCAGTTCATAATTGCTCCTCTTTGCTGCTCCTTCATCCTCATACTTTTCCCCTGCTCCACTATGGGTCCTCTCCACGGGCTGCAGTTCCTGTCAGGAAAATCTGCTCCAGTGTAGGGTGCTCCACAGGCTGAAGTTACCTCAGGGAATATCCACCTGCTCCACCATGCTCTCTCCACAGGCTGCAGGGGAATCTCTGCTCCAGTGTCTAGACCGCCTCCTCCCCCATCCTTCTTCTCTCACCTTGGTGTTCACACTGCTGTTTCTTACTCTCTTTTCGTTCCTTTCCCCTCTCTCTGTTCGGATTTTTTTTTGCTCTTTCTTAGATACATTTTCCCAGAGGTGCCACTACCTTGGCTAAGGTGCTCAGCTGTGTCCTATGGTGGTTCTATTGGAACCACTGTGTCCGGCATAAGGCAGCCCCTGACCTCTCCTCATAGAGACAACCCCTTCAGCCCCACTGCTGCCAAAATCTGGACACCCACACCCAATACAGCAATGCAGAAAGACAGGCTTTTTCCAGGTCTCTGTTGTGAGGATTCTCCAATACCCAGAAATGTGACTGAAGTCAGAGTGCAGGCTTTACTTCGGGGCACAAACTTAGATTTTTTCCCCTTCTCCATCTTCTGTTTCCAAAAAGCTTGTAAGAAGTCAGACCTTTTTAGAAATGTCTGAACTTTTGCCAAGTTTTCTTGAAATTTGCCAATAGTATTGAAGTAGTTAGATGGTGTTTTCACAAGCTTCCTCTGGAATCCAGTATAAAAATACTTCGTGAAAGGATAAAGATTCGGTGTATAATCTTGCATGTAAAATCTGAAGCTATAACTGTCCTTAGGGAGAACTTGCAGCATACCTATGGATATGTTACTAAAATAGTGCTGAGGTGACTGTAGAAAATGGAAAGGGCCACTGAGTAATCAATCTTTTTATGAAAGTGAACAAATCTGAAATTACTTTCTCCGTGGCTGCTGTTTTCAGAACTTTCACAGGAATAGAGACAATGCAAATCCTTTCAGGTGAAGAAAATAAATTAAGTTGTATCTATCTTCTACATCTGGAGTGAGTTCTTTAGCCACCAGGCACAGAGAGAAAAGAAAACAGGCAAACGAAACAAAACACCATTTTTTTCACTAGAGAACCAATAAAGTAATATGCAACCCTCTGCCTGGTTTTTGAAAAAAACCGGATTAAAACACATTTTCAGAGAAAATATTCTAGTTTTGTGTTGCTTATATTTAAAGAAACACCTACTTGTCCACAGAAAAAAAAAATATAGAGAGATTTTATATAGACAATGATTGAAAACACATCCTTGTTCTCAGTTGTTTCATAGGAGAGAGTTTGGGCAGTTAAGGGATAGGTATGCTGATTGTTTTAAATCCTATTCTAGCAACTAAATCCTCCCATGAACTGTACTGGAGGCTTGGGACGATGTCCTTTACTTTTATGACTAAAACTAATTGGGTAGCTATAACCCAAAACTAATTGCAGAAATAGTGAGGTTTCCTGAACTTATGTCCTTTGTGAATTTAACTTTGACTCTTCAAAGCACACAATGAATAATGTTAGCTACTGTAATGAACAGACAATTTTAGCTTCATTTCTTAAGGAAGCAAGACTCTCTCAGTTACATTCTGTTCATCTGTCTGTCTCCTATCTCCAAAGGCTTTTGAACACATTAGTCAATTTTAACCTAATTTGATAAAGAAGTATGAGAGAGAATGAATACTTTATAAAGTCTGTGAAACTGACTCTGGGTAAAAGAAAGACCTAACTAACACTTTGCTAAAACAATAGTATGAAATCAGAAATAATCTATTCTGTTTGCCGTTACTATCCAACCAGCAATGTGAACTTGCTCCTGGCCAGCCCACACCCATGACAGAATTAACGGATGACATATACTGTCTGCTCTCTATAGCGTGGATTAAATAGCCTCCTATTGCTGTGTTTTAGGGATTATTGATGTCCTAACACATATGACAGAAGGAGCAACAGTCATTCAAATTAGAAAATGAGAAGAGTTGCATGGCAGAAATCGGTAGCAGACCAGCTTCATTATTTCTTCTCACAATGTCTTTGGAAACTGAGATCTACATCTGGGACCAAATCTAAGGAAAACTGCTGACAATGCATTTTCAGCCATTGAGGTAGGAGCCGGAAGGTTTCCTGTTATAGCTTGCTTATTCTGTTCCGTCATCTGTTATATGATGAAAGAGTTCCCAAATATTAAAAAAAAAAAATAAAATTAAAAAAAAAA
>NW_009188126.1:0-1215 GCF_000690835.1 Fulmarus glacialis
AGTTCCTTATCCATTGAATAGTCCATCCACCAAATCTATATTCACTGCTTCAATCGCTAAATTTTTTTTTAAAATAAAACACAAAAAAAGGCAATTAGAAATTGTAAAAAACCCTGAATAACATCTCATATTTGAAAATAATATACAGCTGGAATAGTCCAGCAGGCAAGATTGATTTGGGCCGCATTTGCAATGATCTCACCTCCTTCTCTTTCTTTAAAAGACATTAAAATTAAAGGGATACAAAGCATCAAGGGAAATCCACCTGGGCATCAACTCCACCTCTGCTCTCCTCTCTCTAGGTCCTCTCAACAGCCCTTAATCCCCCACCCAGGCTCCGCAACCTGTCCTGAGACCACATCTCCAGCAGCGCTGAATGCAATTACTGTAATTGATGTGCTGCTTTTGTTAAGGCCATGGTATCAATAAACAGGAGTAAAACAAGCTGCTAAGAAAGATGCAGGAAATTTATTAGAATGGATGCATGCAGCGGCTGGCATAATAACTGTTGATGGCCAATTCATAAATCACAGCTGGATTCTTTGGGAGACTTGTAACTCCCAGGCGGCTTCCCTCATAAAACAACAACAGCATGAGGAAACAAACGAGAGACTGCTGTTAAAGCCAGTGCAAAACCTTTGCTATGCCAGTCACAGCCTCAAAAATCAACAAGGATCCATTAGTCTAAGTTACCAGGCTCAGAAGCAGCTAAAAATCCAGCTGGAAGCGTCAAACAAGCTCACTCACCTTCTTTTCCAGACAAGTGGGAAGCCGCACCTCAGACATGCTCTCTGACCTCTCTCAAGGCCTGCAGTTTCTAAGAGAGTCCAGCAACCCAGAAAGCAATCCTGTACCACCTATCAAAGGTCACCCAGCATTTCAGAAGCACCCAGTCCCTACAACAATGTCACACACCTAGCCAGCACATTGAGACTGCCTGCACCCAACGCAGCAAGCCAGGGCCGCTAAGGGAGTTATCACAGCAAATGGCAGCCCCACAGGTCCTGGCGTGAATGTGACTGCATGTAGGCTGTGGCAAAAGACCCGAAAGTACAGCCATGTGGCTGAGCAACCCAACCAGCCAAATATCCTGCTCTCAAGGTGGCAGGCCCACCCAGAAGCAGGCCTGCGTCATCCTCTGCTATGCTAACCCCGCAGCTTGGCAGGCACAGCCTTTGCAGTAGCCCAGAAACAGGAATGCGACAATGTTTTCGT
>NW_009188126.1:1246-40941 GCF_000690835.1 Fulmarus glacialis
CCAGCCACAACAGTCTTGTTACCTGCCTCTGTCCCCAGTACCCTCTAAAATGGAAACATTAGGGTGGTGGTGCCCTGGCCCATCCCCCTGGGGTGTGCAGGGTCCCTGACCACAAGATGCTGGTAACCAACTATCCCGTGCCTGTCACATGGATGACCTGGCAACTGGGGCATCAATTTGGGCTTCTGCCTGAGTCCTTACATCCCCTTTCTCCCATACCCATATCTGTGGTGTCTGATACATGTCAGTGGTGATGAGAGGGTAAGGAGGAGGGCAGAAAGGGGCTTACAGATGACAAATGTTCCATGTAAATTTTTAATGGCAACAAATGTGTTTTATTTTTATGATGATTTATTAATGTGCTTATAAATGTATAGACTGGCCTGAGGCATCATTGCATTGTATTAGAGGTTGTTGCTGCTTGCAGCTGGGGGTGATAAATAGCACCTCCTATGCATCAGACTCTGGAGACTTCTTGTTATGCAAACAGTTTACCCTTTGGGGCACTGCGCTGCTTTAGGACCAGGACCATGCACTGCAGCCTTACAAGCTGTAACTGCTACACCCCACTTCAAAGCCTCCTCTCCCTAGGGTACCGCCAGGAATATCTGTAGGCTCATGCTGTAGGTTGAGGCTACCACGGCCAAATCTCATTTCAGTGTGTATTCACAGGCCAGTCTCCTTCTGAGGGGTCCATCTCGCACGTTACCAGTTTGGCTGGCTGGCTCCATGAAGGCCATGCAAGTATTTCCAACTGTGCAACACTGTTCACCGTATCACAACGTATTGACTTACCCAGCAAGACATGAACTCACTCAGGGCTGCGTGTTTCTCCAGCATGTGTTACAACAATGCTACCGTTTGGCACTTACACGGCATCTTTCATTTAGGAATCTCAGAATGGTTTTTAGCAGCATCATTATCCTCACTTTCCTTTCTTCGTGTAAGGAAATAATTCACGTAAGTCCAAAAAAGTGTATGTCAGAAAATAGGAATGGGAAAAAGATTCTTCAGTTACTCCAGTCTGGATCTACTAGATTATTCCTCAATGTATCTTACAGCTAAGAAGAATTAACAAGGTGCATACTCAAGATCTCACAGCACTTAAACACTATAAACTTAATCCAGTTTTACAAACCATTATCCATGAAACTGAGGCACAGGGATGGCAACTAACTTGGCTAAGGTCCTACAACCGTTTAGTATCAAAATCATTCAGTTTACAAACACCTGAAGGAAGATAAGCAACACCACTGTTGCCTTTGCTGTCACAAACAAAAAATACTAGTTAATAATAAAAAGCTCAGGGATAGATACTAACTGCTCTAGTTCCTGTTCAATGCATAAGCGATGAAATAATGCATTTCCCACCACAACCTTTATGCAAGGGCCTTTTGTTATTTTTGTTTGTTGGTTTGTTTGGTTTTTTTTTAATCATTTCTGTTAGGAGACCATAGGTATGGAGGCCACTTTACCAAGAGATCTACACCTTTCATTAAGGCAAGAGCAATAGGCAACAGTCACAACAGAAATATCACCAAAAGGGCCACAGTAAAGAATGATGCACACATATATATATATATATATACACACACACACATACACAAACACACACTACAGTGTGCAACTCTGACCTAAAAGCTGAGGCTCCAGAAGTAGTGGCTATAGCTGCTGCATGATGTATATCATACAGCCCTGAACATGCAATGACTACTCAGGCAATAATAAATAACTGTAATAGATTTGACTGGGCTTGGAAGTGCTCACTTTTTAAACCCATCCCAATTTAACTTTAACTCTAATCTCCCTGGTTTGTTTTTTTTTTTTCTTCTTTCATTCCATGCTGCTAGCTTTGATGTTGAAAGTGAAGGAATAAGGGCTTCCAGTACCACTGCCATCCAGGTAATAGATGTGATAGACTCAGGCTTACCACTGACTAGGTTATTGATTAAAATTTGTCAGAAGATGCTTTGGAAAGGCTGCAAGAGGCTTCAAACAGGAAAAAAAAAAAAAGAAAGTAAAGTGTATTTCACTCCCAGAAGTGTATTTCAAAAGACTGAAGGTCAATTATCCCAGCAATTTACAGCCAGTCTCAACAATTTGGCTTGATTAGAGAGTATAATACAATAGGGGAGTTCTCACTCAGTCTCCCCACCCTCCCTTCTTCAGTAGCAGGTCTGAATGTCAGAAATGGCAGAAAGTGCAGGGCACCTGTATTGCTGAATAAAGCAGCAAACAAGCATTTGTCAGTGGATCTTGGCAAGTGCAGACTTAGAGAACATATGCTAACTAGCAAGCATTGCGGGAGGGTTTAAAAGCCTGAAAGATTGAGTTGGCGACAAATCAACAAACAGGAGATGGATGCTTTAATCACCAAGGAGGTCATTTGATTGGTGGGGATTATCAGTTATTGGAGGAAGATGCACAGAGATTTGGCAGTTGGAAAGTGCATTTGTACGAAAAAATTGATAGTTTTGCACAATCTGTTCATCCCTCACCATCTCCCTCTTTCCTTCTGCACCTGCCAGAGCCACAACGTTTGCCTTCCCCAGACCCCACCACCGTAGCCAGAAAGCAAAGCCTTGCTGCTCTTCCGCTCCCACCGTGCTGTGCCACACACCCAGCCTAAGACCATCTTAGCCACTGGTATTGGATCTTTTCCAATTCTTTCAACGATTCTTTTAACTACTCACAAGGCAAGTAGTCATAGTGAGTATCACATACTGGCTGGGTAAAGCAAGGCTGCCAAGCTGCTCTCACCAGCAGCCAGATACACTGAAAGATTGTGAGCTGGTATGTTATTCATATCTAAGATCACTCTAACTGAGTTGGTACCTTCCTGCTGCCCAAGCAAAGCATTCTCATACACCCATGTCAACCTTAAAAAGGCCAAAACATGTCTATAGTGCAAGTGCTTTGTCTACTGATTACTGCAAAATGCACACACACAATGCCTTACCAACCAATAGGATTATAAACCCATTCGGCATGCCTCTCCCTGTCTGTGTGCTGAAGGGGGTGATGAGTATTTTCTGTTCATTCCTTCCTTTCATAGGTTATGAACTGCTCACTTCCTCTGTCCTCAGAGCAAACAAGAACTACAAAAATCTTTCTGCCCCAGAGCACACCGATGTTTTATTTCAAATTGTTTTAAGCTTCCATTCCCCAAAATGCACAAAGCTGTCTTCCTCCCACAGGGGAGCAGAAGGGGTTAAAAGCCCACCCTCATTCTCCTTGATGGAGACCATCCAGCCATGACCCTGGCTGAGTGGCAGACACATAGGAAGTGGATTATCAATAACTTTTTTCTACCTTCTTTCACCCTCTCTCTATACAACGTCAATGAGCTGGAAAATGAAAGGAATAATGCAGGTTTAAGAGGCCAATAATTAGGTCACAGCTGATCTCAGCTCGGATCAGCTGACAGCTGGTGCCTATCCTGACCTAGCAAGCAGGGGGGCTTTCAGGACTCACAGGTTTAGGCCAGCCTCCCCTTCTCTCGCCACTCTACCTCTTTGTTCCCAGACTCCCGAAAAGCCAAAATCAACAACCGTAATGCAAATCTACTAGGTTTCCATCCACAGGAGTTTACAGCAAGAAATGACTTTGCTTGCTTTTGTCCTAAACTACCTTAAATCCTCTTTTCTGCTGCCTCACCACCACTGTGTGAGACCAGCATCACAGCCGAGTTGCTGCTCTCACACTTGTCCCCTTCCGCCCCAACTCCATCCTGCCCACTCCCGAACATAATCTCAATGTTTGCTTGTTTTAGCTTCCATAATCCTGTTGTCTTGCAAATCTCCTCACCATAATCCTGCTTTTGTCTGTCAATACAATTTGTTTGCTTTGGGGAGGAAGGGAGGTTGCTGGGAATGGAGAAAGCCTTTGCTGCTGGTTTTCAAGGCTCTATCCATTTTCAAACACACCCGGGGAGTTTTGGCAGTGCTGTCCACTCAACATCTGAGAGGGGGGTCACAGCCTCCAAGACAAAGAGTTTGCTGGGTCAAACCAGTGGCTGCTGGAGAATTAATAGCATGGTAGCAAGAATGTGTCATTATACATGCCTGCACCCACTAGAAGCAGAGCAGGCAAGAAAAGCAAAGCAAAGGAAGAAGAGAAGCTCCACTCTCCTTTCACGAAGGGCTTGCATTGTCATTTGTACCTGCACAAAGCAGTGGTAGAAGCCAAGGAGTGGGGTACTGCTGTAGGCAGCGACACACAAGAGAGGAAAGAACAAAGCCTATATCACTTGCACACTAACACAATGGTGATGGGCAGACAAACAAACTGGTAATTGATTGGTAGGAGCTGTGGCAATTTTGTGTGTTTGCAGGAATAAAGAATCAGCTTAATCAGACTAATTCCTTCCAGTCAAAACACAACATGGGCTCCAGAACTCACAGCAAAATTCTGCTGCACCAGCCAAGTTTCACACCAGAACAAAGGGGCTACAAATTCCACTCAATTTGGATGCAAAACTCAGAGTCAGGCCAAGTGCCCAGAAAACACTTCTGAATTCAGACAACCACCCGCTGAAAAAGGATAACAAATCATGAAACTAAGCAATGATCGCATGATTTGGGGTTTGTCTGCAAACATTTGAAAGAGAGATACAGTACCTGAGCAAGCTGCTTCTCAGGTCTGCTGAAGTGGACAGGAAAAGAGGGGCCTGCATGCCATTCCAGGAGTAAAAGAAAACCAGAAGCAATGCTTTCAAGAGATTAAGAGAAGTATCATTAACACCATTTTCTTCATGTCAGCTCTCTACCTCAGGTCTCCTACTAGGAAAGCAAGTATTAAAACATTGCATTCAGAATATCCCTCCCCCAGGGGAAATCTGGCTCAAGCTCTTTGCAGAGAAAAAGGATTTTTGAATTTACACTGAGCTAAGCTTGAGACCCAAGCACTTGGGATGCTCAAAGCATATTCAGATCACATTGCAGACGCTGTTCATCCTGCATTTCCCATTGCAAGCCTTGCTTTATAAAAGGTTTTTGTCCATTTTTCCCAAAGTACATCACCTGAAAAAGTGCATTCTGGGAAGCATCACTCAAGTTATTAGTTTTCACTACCATTTATGTAACATTTGGATTTCAGTCTGTCCCAACCCTTAATGTTGGAATATTAAGGGTTAAGTCAATCAACTACAGAGTTCAGCTTATTGGAGATTTTAAGGCGGAACAAATACTCAGAACCCATAAATCAAATAAACCAAAGGCAGGCAAGCATTATTAAAAAAGTTCTGCATCCTTAAAGCAATATGGAGGGGATTCCCAGACTAAAGGTTGCTAATGCAGAAAGATTCTAGGAAAGGCAGTAAAGACTCTAGGAAAGGCATTTTATGAAGATGTTTATAAACTTACATGAGCACAGTACAAGAGGGTATTCACGCTATGGGAATTTACAGTCAAAACCAATGCTGCATAACCAGGGCTTTCACGAAGGGGCTGGGACTTTGAGGAAGGAACTGTGTGTAGAGCTTGAGACAGCAGCTGGGACACTAAGCAATTGCAGCACTGCAGGAGTGGCCCCTTCCCACACTAGTTTCAAGTATATCAGGAACCTATTATCTACCAGTTTATTCTAGAATATGATGTGGTTTAGCTTCCTCTAAGTGGGAGACCCCTTCCTCTTCCTTGCCCCTGTTGTTGCCCTCCAGCTACAGATTAATATATTCACTTGTATTCCTCTGATAACCATGCCCACCAAGGCTTCCAGAGATAACATCGCTTTTATCAGCAACTTTATCCCACTTTCATCCACCTGTCCTCACCTACCCAGGGCTGAATTCCTGGCATTTATCATCTCACAGCAGTGTATCACACTCCATTTAATTTCTGAGCAGTCATCATCTAAAGATATGCAGCTCAATGTTGTATGTCTTGAATCAAATGGAGTATTTCCAGACAAGTTGTAATATTTCACACTTATTTGCTTCAAAATCTGGTATAGATTCTCCCACCTCCTGTAGCAGGTCAGCCAGTACTATTATGCCCATTGCAGAGATGAGGAACCTTAGTCACAGAGCAGGGAAGCATCTCTTCCTCTAGCTGTGGCAGAGCTGGTAACCAGGTGATCTAGTGAAGGAACTAGATGATCCTGGTTAGTGGTTTCTATTGCCACCTACAAGACTCCCTTTATACACACTTGGAGCTTGCAATTTTAAACACTGTCACTTAGAAGGAACTTTTTTCCCCAAAGGTAATGTGCTTGAATGACAAGAAATACCATTCCCTCTGCACCCGGGAGATGAATCACCAGTGCCCCATAGGATACCACTCCATGCAGCCAGAACAGCCTTGCAGTCTCATCTAGATGGTTTTGTGTGCAGAGGCAGCAATGCCATGAAAAACCACTTGAAGCCAGGGCTCCCTGTACTGGATGGCAAATGAATTACACCACAAGAGACTGGAACTGAGTGGTGTTTTTAAAAAGCAGCAGTTCTTAGTCTAATATTTATTTAATATTTAGGTTCCTCATACTGGCTTACTGAGAGGCTTCCTATCCACAGAAGATCCGTAAACCTGCACAGCCAGCCTTCTCCCCGCTCGCACTTTACAACCTCATTCCCACCTGGGATTAAGACAAGAAATTTGGCCAGTTTTGAAGTTTGAGGAAGCTCAGCTTCTCTCCTCCACTTCTTCCCCCACAACACACCACACCTCCCTTTCATTTTGCCATAGCAGAAGCTTGGGTGTTTCAGAGGTTCAGGCATAATTTCCCCCTATGGTCAAAGAAAAGTCAAAGTAAAGCCATGAGACAGTGAGTGTTTTAGAGAACTTGCCATTCCCTCCCTTCCACCTAAAAATATGTTAGTAAAGGAAGGAAGGTGGTGAAGTTTGAATGCAGGATCATCCTGTGGGCACTCAATGAGGTGACACCTACTCTTTAGCCCTTAGAGCCCGGGCACACACTACTGAACTCTAGAAGCTGTGAATAGTACGTTCTGCTCAATCTAACACAAATGCTGAGGAAAAAAGATAATTTGTACTTCTGTAAGTCCTTCTACTCTGGTGGATTCTGAGGTGTTTTTGAAATTGATACAAAGCTTCAGTATCACTGAATACAACCTTTTCCACCTGCTGTGAGACACAGTAGCTGCTCAGCTACAGTAGGTAAGAGTTCAGAGCACAGAGAGAAGGGTTCTGCATAGAGTGGAGAATGAGGGCAGAGAAGCACCAAGACAGGGAGGTGCTAAAGGTACAGTTTTGACTAGGAGAGAAAAGCAAATAATTGCTATTAAAGAAATGGTGATGTTTAAGTCAAAGAGCTCAGTTTTACATCCAGGCTGAAAGCACATATCTGAAGACTTCCTGCCCCCAATACCTTATTAGACGTTGTATGTGGAAATTGGTTTTGCCTTGGCTTTTGACAGATGCATTTTTCAAGACTCAGTAACAGCAAAGCCCTCGGTTCTGGAATGTCAAAATTTATGATCAGAACAGGGTCTGACCTTAGATTAGACAAAATCCAAGAGGTGCATCAGGATTTGTTTTAACAATCCACATACCAAAGCTTACTTGTGTGACTATTTTACAACTGCTGACACCTTTGACTAAAACAATCTCCACTGTATCAGTGTAGCTCATGACTTTTTAGTTCAGAGGACATGATGCTGAAACCCTGTAAATGCATCAGCAGAAGCTGCTTCAGGTTCACTGCTGCGTTAGCCTGGATATAATTTGCTCTGTAATCCACTTAACTGGGACATGCTTCCCCAAGGAAGCATGTTTACCTACCAGATTCCACAAGGAGCTGATTTAAGCCAGCAATACTTAATGGCAATAACTACTGTTTAACAGAGACATTAATTCTGCTCAATGGGGGCAAAATGCTTCTGTTAAGAAAATTTTGCTAAGACCTGCCAATGCATAATGTTAACTCAAGACCTCAGCAGGCTTACACTAGTTAAGCATCTTTCTAACTGGGACAAACAGTTGCTCCAGGTGCAACATTCAAGCCCTCAGTTGTGCTAAGACTATACAACTTGCATTGAAGTAGACAAGGATTTCAGGTGACCCACAGCTGCCAAGCAGCTCTCAGAAATGAACTCTAATAATTTTTATCTCATTAGCCCCCATTCTACTTCCCTGAAATCAGTGGCAGCTCAGACATTTGCTCCAACAGGAGAAAGCTAAGTTTTTATTGTCCTGTATTTAACTCCTGCTCCCTTTTGAGACAGAAGATATGCTGAGGTGGTTTTAGTAAGTGTACATTACAGTAACAACATTGCTGGGAATTTTTTGTTCCTGCACAGTTGTGAAGCTGAGCATTTACCCCAAATTCTCTATCATGCCATTTATGTTGGGGCACCTCTCACCCAACTGGGAGACTGCCAGTGGAAACAGCAACGATGATCTGGACTGTGATGCCCTATCCTTATCTTATGAATCCCAAGGGGAGCAAAGAGAAAATACAAGTGTAATTAGGAGACCCTCAATATACCTGAGAAAGTAGATTTGGATGTGGGGAACATTAAGAAGCCAGTACACAGCTAGCTCTCATCCAAATACAGTGTTCCACTGTTTGCTTTTCCACTGTTTTTTCTGCACTAATTCACAACCACTGTAACATCAAGACAGGCTTCCATATGCTTCATTTACTGACAGTAATTAATTTCAGCCTCTCCCCACATACATATACACGTTCATTTTATCTGACAAGCAAGTCATGAAAAAAGTCCATTCTCACAAAAAGAATACAGGGCAGCTATCAGAAGTTGCCCTTCTTCTTAGCAAAGAAAATCCAATTGGTGCACCTGCTGGGCCATGGATGCCTTTCTCACCCTCTGCTCTTCACCTTGCACCCCCTGCCCCAGCTCAAGTCTCTTGCTTCTCCTAGGCCTCCCCCTACACCAGAGAACGGTTTTTAATAAAACACTTTCTTCCAGATGAAAAAGCAAAACTGGCTACAGGAACGTCTGGGCACTTATCTCCCTGTCCAAATAATGAATCCATTGATGACCATGAGGAGAGGAATAAATGCATTAAGAGGCTTAGCAAATCACTCAGAGAAGCACAGACTCTACCCTCCTGCTCCCTCTTGCTCCCTGACAGTTTAACCCACAGCAACAGTGCCAGGAAATTAAAAAAAAAAAAAAAAAAGACGACAAAAGAAAATACCAGGTAATTGATCCCACTTTAAAATACTTCATTTCATTAGAAAGAAGAATTTTTTTTCTCTGAAATCCACTTTTTGCTCACCTGCTCTCATGCCTTCTGCCAGCTGTTGCTCTGTTATCATTCTATGTGTGTATTATTTATGGTCTGTTCTCTAAGTCAGTATTCTTTCATGAAAGTTGGTAATGTATTTTTAATTCTCCAGTATGTCTCAGTATCGAGGTGGAAGAGAGAAGTAACCATAATTCAGAACACCAGTGATGGCGACAGAAGATCACACAACTAAGTTAGTAGTTGAAATCCAGACAATGCTCCCACAGAGCTGAAGTCACCATTACCTGATTAAAGCTCATCTTCACAAAAAAGCCAAAGTGGAAGTTGTATATCATTCAAATTTGACAAGAAACAAAAGTCAAGCAATGAGAGATTTTAAAAACCATTAACCGAATTTTGACTATACCACCAAGCACTGCTGCTCCATGTAGAATCACACAGGTAGAAAACACAGATCCGAAAAGTCCCAAGATGACACATCATGATTCCTTGATTGTCAGCAGATGAGACACCTAACTAAAAAATAATAAATACTTTAACTTGCAATTTTCGCAGAGAGCAAAGAAACACAGACTTGCCAACATGTACTTTCTGCTGCCATTCCCAATGAGTGAAGAAACAGACATGCACATGAAGAAGGGTCTTGAGTCTGAAATACACTGTATTGGTAGATAAAACAGGAACCAAATCTATTCCCCACCTCCTATCAGGCACTAGTTTGCACAGCTCCCCTTCTGTTGGGGGAAGAGGTGGTGCTGCTTGGATTGGTTTTTAGACTCATCATTTTCCACTTGCTTGACTTTTATATACCAGCAAATCTATGTGTTTTTCACTCATTGATGATCTTTTGCAGTCTTACTGCCATCTTGTGAGAGTAAAGCCTTATCTCTCCTCCATGAGCCACGTCCACATTCTTTCTCACACTAAACAATGTGTCCAGTTGTAACAGTAAACAGCTGTGTCTATCCCAGTCTAACTAGTCTTCTTAAGACACCTGAAAAACAATTAATTCAGCTGAAGAGTCCTTCCTTTCACTGAACAGATAAGGAAACTAAGCACAGAGTGCCTTCAACCAAATTTTCCTGTGTAATGCTTATTTTAGATGCTTTGTTTTAGAGTTGTCCACTATAAGACAGCTGGGACGCAATTTTCACAGCACTCTCAACATACGAAAAAGAAGAATTAAAGCCATGCAGGAACCAAAGATCAAGACCAAACTAAATATCCAAAGTCATGGACTACTTCTGGTCTGAGTCTGACAGCAAGTCTGTGGAGAAACTGGGAACAAAGTTCAAGAGTGCTAAAGTCCTCATTAATGACTCACCTACAAAGACCATTCATTTTCTTGACATCCACCATTTCTTGCACTCTGCCCAACATTTTGAATTAACGCAACAATGTCTATGGGATTTATCCTGTAGAAGTGACATCGTAGGTGTAAATTTATTCTTCAATTTGTATTTGACCATTTTGTGAAGAAACAGAATTAATCAGTCAACAGTTTAAGATATGATAATCTATCTTCTCACAAGCGCAGCAGGGAAGTGAGAATCAGAACATAAATAGTTGTTCATCCAAAAAAGGAGCATAAAGGTTAAATATGTCCAGCTAAGCCACACACATAGAAATACAAAGCCAGTTGTGTAGCACATGATAGTCAAGAGAAAATTTATGGCCCTTTTCTGGGGGCCAGCACACAGAATAGCTGACCCATGTGCATTCATCTGCCCTTTTTCTGCTACTAGATGCACAAGATGAAAATGCTTTTAGCTGACCAGTGTTTTAGCTCCACAGTCCAGTTCTAAGGAAAATGTACTTCTTGTCTGTAGAGCAAATGGTGATAATGCAAGGACTAAAGGCAGAAGCTGACTTAAGATGGAACTCCCTGACTCCTCCTAGAAAATACCTATCACGAAAAGGCTGAACCGTGATGACACAAAATTGCCACATTTTTCCTACTTAGTCAAATCAGAGCATCAGTCGTAGACTCTCGTAACTGGATCTTCTCATCATCATTAAGTTTTCTACAGAACCTACTGTACTGAGGTAGCAGGCCATGCTGGTAAGATATCTTAAGCAGCTGCTAGTGTGGATTTATCCCAGGTATGCAGGATCAAAAGGGCATCTTTGGGACAGAGGAAAATGGCTAATGGATAAACGGAAGAACAACAGATTTGCCCTGATAGCCAGTGCAAGAGCTCTTGAAAATTACCTTGTTTCTTGTCTCCCAGAAAGGAGCCGATGCTCCCTTTCATTCCCATTTTCTTCACCTTTTCTCTGCCCTCCCACCCTATCTCAATTTCACCTTCTCTGTTCATTCTCCATTTTCTCCGTCTGTCCCTCTCCCTCTCATCTTCTCTCATAAAGCAATTTTCCTTGTTTTTCTCCTTTATTTACTTTCCAGCAAGCGAACGGTGGCAGTGGTGCCTGCTTTGCAGGCTGCGACTCTGCTCCTTCACTTCATTTTCCTTCCAGCTCAAGCTTGGCGGTTCCGCCTCAGCGCTGCTCTCCAGAGACTCCCACAGCAAGCAGCAGCCTCAGCTCTTGCCTCTCAAACCTCAGTAGGTTAAGAGAGAGCACAGGAGGGAGGCGAGGGGCTACTGGAAGGGGAGAAATACATCATACCTGCTGCAGTCAGCCATTTTGAAGGTCATAGCAGAGAAGCCCTACCCTCTGCCTGCCAACTTCAAGCTGTCACTGGTGTCGCAAAGCAAAAGCCTCTGAGTGAGGGACTGATGTTCCCTGCAAACCACTACTTCCTTAAAATAGGACCAAGAGAATGAGTAAGATCAGCAACGAGAAAAAAAAATAAGGTGAAAGGAACAGCCAGGCTCTCAGCCAGCACCATGCTGACAGCAAGAATGAGACGTGGGAACAGCAGACCAACTAGGAGCTAAGTTTCTCACTGAAGTGCCTCATGTCCCTACAGAAACAATGTGGTAAAAGAGAGGACCCTGTCAGCTCAGGTCTTTCCCCTCCCAAAGCCTTTATCCCATTACGGAGACAAAAACTCAGCACTCCGATTACAGAGATGCTCACGCTGTACAGCCGATACACTCCTCGTGTCTGTGGTGACAGTGCACACTCAGCCACCTTTCCTGGTTTTGGCATTACCAAGGCACATAGCTATAAGCCAGGCATCGCACAAACAACCTATAAAGACAGTCCTTGTTCCAAAGAACATGTAACTGAAATGTAAAGCAGGACACTGCGGAAATACACACAGAGAGGACAGTGCATACCAGCATGACGCATTTTCTGTACAGTGGCTTATTTTCCCTTTGTTAATTCATTCTCGTTATGAACAGTAATCAACTGGAATAACAATAAAACTCACTGGCAATGTGATTATCTCCTCTACTCATAGATTTACTCTTAAAATAATCCTCCCTTGCAAAGGCTTACAAAGCTCCTCCACATAGGTACAATACCTATTGCTGTAAGGTATATCCCTACTCGCTCAAGCAATTTCTGATGCCAATTTGTTGTGTCCTGTCTTGACTTCACTGACGCTCAATATATCGGGGGCGGGGCGGGGGGGAGGAGGTGTGCAGGGAACAGCTTCAAGTATATCTTAAGCTGAAGGCCAAAAACATAACATGCCCAAACACAATCAGTGACTGGAAACAGTGCCAGAGTGACCCATCCACAGCTCCAAACCAATAGCAGAACCAGTGCTGGGATACATGAGCTCCATTTCAGCTACATCTTTACCAATGCCATCCAATGCAATGTAACAGGCTCCACGCCGCAGTGAAACTTTCACATCTCATCACTTTGTCAACTTCAGAAGAATGTTTTGGAGCTCACACCTTATGAGCTCCTCTATAATCCAACCTCAGTGATTTCTCACGCGTAGCAGAGCAAGTCCATAATTATTAACTCCCAAAACTATCACTGATTTCTAGCAAATTTCTGGCATGAACTAACTCAAACCATTCTCCTGAATCACCATCTCTTCTTAGAGGTTCCCTATCCAGCTCCTGACCAAAACTGCATTGCTCCTCAGCACAAAGACCTGAAAGATCCCAACAGCAAACCATACACTGGCTAAGCTCATACCCAGCACCAGTTTTAAACTAGCTGAGCAGCTCTCCTAGCAAAACTTTGCCCTCAAATACAGCACTGGAGTCACTTTATCCGAAGGAAATTAACACAAGAGAGAGATGAGAATATAAGAAAAGGGGAGAGAAAGAAATGAACAGAGGGCAGCCAGAGCTTGCAAATTATCATGGACAAAGGACAGTCTCAAACAAGGAGTAATTCAACCGTGTCAAACACCTTTTCTCCTAATCAGACAAGAACACCCTCATCAGCTGGGGAGAAGGCACACGGCCAAAAGCAGCTCAGAGATAGCAGAAGGTTAAGACGCCAAAGTAGTCAAAAACAGTTGCAGGTATTTGGGCATCTTTGGCCAAGTTCATCACATATTATAGAAAGAAATACAGAAAGAAGGCCACAGAATTACAGATCCTCTATCACTTTGAAACAGTGAATTCCCTTCACACTTATCACAAATTTTTCAAATCCTGAACTCCAAAACGCAAGTCTTGAGTACTTCGCCTATGTCCTTTCATACTGGTTGCGTAAAATCCCCAAACTAGCGAACTCAGAAATTTTTATTATTGAGGTCAGTGGAGCTAAGATTTCACCCCTAGCATCTTTAGAAGTTTCTTACTATCCTGTCTATTATCACCTCCCTAAACTCTGTGCAAATTACTCCACCTCCTTTTGTTATCTATCTATAACTGACATAGACTGTATTTCCTTCTCCTTTTACTCTTGCATAGCACTGACAAGCATCAGCAGAGCTCTGTGGGCACCTCAGACTAGAACAGAAAGGGAACAGTTAGGGTAGTGTCGCACTAGCAGAAACACACATACCATTGAACTCAAAACATCAGGAGGAGGTATAAATCAAGACTGATGTATGTTGACGGAGATGCAAATAATTGGATTTGCAGAACCTGTACCTGGCCCATGGCAGATGCTAAATGAATTTTCATCAAGAATTCACCAACATCTCCTGGAAATTAAAAACAAAAGGATGGGGAAAACATGTCATTTATCACACTTTCACGCCTCTACCCCGTCGGGCCAGGCACCAGTCAAAGAGGAACAAAAAGATGATCTTTTCTCCAGACAGCTTAGTCTCTCAGTAACATTTTTGGGACATCTGGTCTGCTTCTGATAATAGGCACAAAAAGACTGATCAATCTCCCTGTAACCCATGGAGAGCAGTAACAGGAACCAACCTAAGTCTTCTCACCACTACAGAGAAAATGGAAATTCAAAGGAGTTGAGCAGTTCCTGCCCAAGGGCAGAAGGGAAAGGATGAAGAGACAGAGACAAGCCCTGCAAAGACAGCCTGCTGCTCTCATGGCTGCCAGACACACTGGAGCAGATGCTGAGGAGCACATGACTGCTGGCAAGGGCTACTGTTGGGGCAGTAGCTCACTTAGTCTCCTCACGTGCACTGGATTCAGCCCCAGCAGTGGCCAGCCTGGCTTTCCCACGCACTGCCAGGGCACAGAGCCGCTGCGCTGCCTCCCAGCACCCCCTGCCCTGGGGAGCTCTCACACTGGCTAAAGACTCCGTCCTGCTGTATGTCCACAAACATGGGAGCCCTGTGGGACACAGACAGCCCTCCGTACACAGTCACGAGTTTTGCACTCATGCAATACAATCAGTAAGTGTGTGCCAATTAGATAATGTGATGTCAAAAGTGAGAGTTCAGAGATGAGCGATATGAAGGATGAATAGGCTGAAGGGACTGATTTATAGAAACATTAATCATGAGGTGTTTTTATTGCTTCTTGCTTAAATTTATCTTGAAAATGGGATTACATAAACCAATAGCAATATTTTTTCAGGGTACAACTCTGACTTTTTTGCCTGAAATTACAGACCCAAGTTTTCAGAAATGCCCCTGCAAAATTATTACAGCTCTGTGTGCAAAAGACAGTTGAATAGCTCAGAAGTGACTTGTGCTGGCAATTACCATGACTATTAGGAGGAACTACTTGCCAACTCTGAATATTGACCTACAAATATTCAGTCATTTTATTCCAAGACAATATCTCCACCCAACTATTTAGTTTCAAGTACAGCTTTCATTAAAGGTGCTGGAAGGAATAAAATGTTAGAATATAAAATTTTGTGTTGTAAACTTAGCCTCCTTTGAATCTAGCTCTCCATATTGTGTTCAGCAAATTGCAATTTTTCCAATTTTTTCTTCCATGGGGTTTCAGATTTGTGTCAGTTTAAAAAAAAAAACACGAACAGATTTCATTGGTCAGGAGGGCAAATGGTTATCCTTCATTCTTCAAATTTCAACACAAACTAATTTCTTTTTCATAGAAAAAGTTTCTGTAGAAATTGATTGGGGTGGGAAAGGGACCTTTTTTGCTTTTCAAATACATCGTTGGTTTGAAGAAGCAGCAAAGCATTTGTGTCAAGCAATGATTTAAACTTTCTGTGCCAAGTCTTCATCTGTATTTGCCCGATGAAATGAGCAACACTGATTTACAGCAGAGTCCTTGGTCCACAGGTTTGATTATCAATAGCAGTTGATCCTGTATGGCTGTACGCTAAACTACAGATGAAAGAGCTGGTCTATTGTTAATCCAAGATCCTACAAAGATAAGAAGCGCTGACGCTGCATGGTTGCTTAAAATCAAGCCATTCAACTGCATCTGGCACATTTACTCTTTCACACTCAACACCTCATGTGACACTAAATGGATCTATGAAACCAGGGCCTGCTCGGTTCACTCCTCACACCTCACTGAGCCGAGAAGTAAAACCACAGATGTGGCCAGAGTTCCACTGGTGTAAATGTGACTCCTGAGGATAGCAGGGCCTCGTGGTTCTCCCCTTTCTCCTTATGGCATGTTAAATTGATCCAGGAAGCAGTTCATCTGAAAAAAAAAAAATGCCTACCAACAATTGGTTTTAAACAAACAGTTGCTGGCAGATCCCCCATCTCCAGCGGCATGCAAGTGTCTTGAAACACAAAAGGCAGGGAAATTGAAATTGAAAATTGATCTTGCTGCAGCCATGTAGACTGGAAGAGTGATTTCCTAGCTGTGATTTTAAATAACTCTTTCTTCTTTCCCCCCTCCCTCCTCCCCATACACATTCACATTTCTTCCCCCGTATTCTCCACCTTTTGTTGAACAGGAACAAAGACTTCCACCATCTCTCTCTTTCCCCAGCCTTCTCATCAATATTCTATTACCAAACAGGGCTTTAGCTCCTTTTTTTTCTTTAAATCAATAAGAAGCAAGGCAATGAGAGGGAAAAATTAAAATCCCCAGCAGATAAAGAAAAGGGTCTTTAAAAAAGCTAATCGCTGCTAAACACTGACAGCTCACTGGAGTGTCACACACAGCTCCTGCTACAATCTGTTTGGTTCCACACTGTCATAAAGGTAAGCTACCTGAGCCTACCTGCCAAAGACAGCCAAGGCAGGAGAGAAAACAAAGACAAATAAAGCTTTCAGAATTGGTCTTCATGGGTGGTTGTCACCTGGACACCACGATCTGGAAGAGCCTCTGGGTGAAGGTGGCACTTGGGAAGCCCCACGAGTCCCTGTCATTGAGACTTACCTCAGCTCCCGGCTGGAGGCAGGGGCAGCCAAGCATCTTTATGGCTTTTCTGCATGGAAGTGCTCCTGCTCCTCTCCCAGACCTAACCCTTCCCTCCCTGGCATATCCACGCACGATGCAGGCGGAGCTCAGCTGTGCTGCTATATCATTTTGGGGTGGGTGGGTGTGTATATTTATATATGGAATATGCCATACCTAACATCTTCAAATGTATTTTCACACACATTACTGAAAAGACCCTGAAATTATTTAGAACAACAGCATGAGGGGGGAAAGCAAGTTCCCTTGAGATTTCCAGCCTGACTTTGTATGCCCTTAAATATAGCCAAGCACGAGACAAATACACTGGCCTAAATGCTGAAACTACTTAACCCTCAATGAAGTCAATTACAAAACCTTTCTCTGACTGCCCCTGCACCCCAGTTTGGCTTCAGTCCTCAAAAGATGTAGCTCAATTACACCTGTTTCACGAGGAAGGCCACTGACTTGGAGGGAATGGATATACAGAAAGGTTGATTTCATTCTTTTTGTTCTTCTTATTCAACTTGCCACACACTCCTTGTAAAATTGCAAAGTCAAAATGGAATAAGTATGCTTTTATTTTTACTATTTTTTTTTTCTTAAGGTAAGCAAATTCTGTTAGCCAATGCAAAAGACAAGGAGAGACAGATGAAGCAACTTGACAAGAAACAGCATTTTTGTTAAGTCATATCCCTGTTCTATTCTTGCTAATGCTTCTTCATGATCAAAGGATCTTTCAGGAGACACAGCTGGACAGAGAAACTGCATGGCAGTGGAATGAAACAGCAGAAAATAGTCCCACCGGTCAGCAATGCATTTTCTTCAGGAATAGCATTTAGAACTAGAAAGTACAGTCAATTCAAAAATAGAGCAAAGGGAATAGGAAACTACTCAGTTTTGACTCAGACCAGTTTTACATCTTCGGGCAGCATACATTGTTCCTCTTCTAACAAGCTCAAGGTACAGCTCTTGCATCACGCACCTGCCCCAACACAGACGATACCTCTGTGCTCTGTCCCAGTGCCCTGCTGTACTGGAGAACACTGGGCTGCAAAGGTTCTGTCAGGAAGGAGGTAAAAGAAACCCCATCATCTTCTAGGCCTTTGGTTGGCACCTTACTTCCCACATAGCAGAGTACAAAGCAGCTCATAGGGGGCTTCCCATGTTCCTTTCCAACCTCCACCTACCCCTCTGCCAGTTACACAAGATTGCTAGGGTTCTGTATTCTTATTGCACCAGGAAATACCTGCACACACTCTGGCAGTGAGCAACAAGCTGAACGGAGAAGTTTCCTGTTCCAGACCACCAAAGAGAAGAAGGAGAAAAGAAGCAGCAATAAAGTCGGGAGAAACATGACATGGCAGTCTGTCCATCCTCAGGAAGATGACCATGAGACAAAACCTGCTTGCTCAAACTAAAAATCAGTTCCATCATCATTCCCAATCATCGTTCACCAAAAACAAATTACAAGCATCCTTAAAATTAGGAGAGACCCTATTTTGTCATTACCTTTTAACAGAGTAAAAATTTTCAGGGGACAAAACAGTGAGTCAAACAGGAGAGCTCTAAATATAGTGTATGTATCAGCAGGATAAGACTCAGGTGACTCAGGAGAGAAGACTCCTTCTGAGAAGGTGCTACAAATCACCTCCACGCAGTGCTAGAGAGCACCGTGATGTTACAGGAGATGGGTTCTGCATTTCTGTTTAAGCATGAAGGTCCCCAAGCATTTACAGTGAACAAAAGCTTCTCCCTCCGTACTGCTATAGTGCACAGTGTGTTCTTTCCACTTGGTGGTGAAATGGTCTTTCAGGTATGAAAGGATGACTCCTGCATAAATACCTTGTAAAGCACTTTGGAACTACGTGTGCCACAGAAGAAAAAATTATTACAATCTTGAATTCTTGCCTTAAAATATGCAGTGAATTTAATATGTTTACCTGGGACAAGGAGATAAGAAGGGGCACAAGAACTTGGGGGAAATGTACGCTTACTTCACCCAGTGTTTCTAAGTGTCCTGGTTTCAGCTGGGATAGAGTTAGTTTTCTTCCTAGTAGCTGGTATAGTGCTGGGTTTTGGATTTAGTATGAGAAGAATGTTGATAACACGCTGATGTTTTAGTTATTGCTAAGTAGTGCTTACATAAGCAAGGACTTTTCAGCTTCCCATTCTCGGCCACGTGCACAAGAAGCTGGGCGGGAGCATAGCCAGGACAACTGACCCAACTGGCCAACGGGGTATTCCACACCATATGACACCACGCTCAGTATATAAACTAGGAGGTGTGGTCGGGGAAGGGGTGATCGCTGCTCAGGGACTGGCTGGGCATCAGTCGGCAGGTAGTGAGCAATTGCATTGTGCATTACTTATTTTGTATATTCTATCATTATTATTATTATTATTATTATCCCTTCCTTTTCTGTTCTGTTAAACTGTCTTTATCTCAACCCATGAATTTTACTTTCTTTTTTCAATTCTCTCCCCATCACACTGGGGGGGAGGGGGAAGTGAGCAAGCAGCTGTGTGGTGTTTGGCTGCCTGCCGGGTTAAACCAAAACACTAAGTCAAGTCACCAGAACAGTAATGAGTTTAAAACCTTACTCTATCCCTGTAATGAAGAAATACCCTGATCTTTTCTAATCTCTTGCATTTCCCCACAACTTCATAGCTACCTGTGATGCCAAAGCTAGGGCTCTTCCTCCCAAGTTGCCCCTTTCTCCCGCGTTCATGCTCCCCTTCACTTTCCTTTATGGCTAGCACAAAGCAGGGACTTCCCTTTTCTCTTCTGTCAGCATATGGCAACAGAAATTCCCCACAAACCTCTCAGAAGCAGTTGTACTAATGTCTATGTTTAGCAGCTATATTAATCAGAAGGGCAAACCACAACTCAGGAACCAAAGACTTTTGTTACATTGTGAATTAACGGTTAAAGAAAGTAAAACCAGAAATTATTGGATAAATCTCAGCACAGAAAAAAAAAAGGTGAGCTGGAAAAAAGTCAGGCAATATTTACCAATGGTGAGGGCTACGGGACTACAGAACAGTGTCCTAAGTTAATGCTTGTGTCCCTTTCACTTAAGACATTTTATGTTGTTCAGCAGCCCCACCAGCAGTCATAACGATAGCACAGCCTCACTCCAGCCCAAGACTGCTGCCTTGACAAATGCTGATGGCCTTCACAAAAGCTGTCTGAAACCATGCTGACATCAGGGAGGCTCTCAGGAAGACACACCAGAGGTTTGCTCACCAAACTGTTTTCTTGCAGAGCAAGCAAGTTTGGTCTCAAGAGCAGCTTTGAGACCACATTTAGGAGAGTAAGAATATATTCAGAAAATGGCTTCCCCCAAAATACACTGTAAGGAACAGTCAGGCATGGGCAGAGGGTATGAATTTGATAGGGGAGAAGATCCACTAGACCAAATCCTTCTGGATCCACGATAGCAGGAATACAGCTCTACGATAACAACCCATAGCATACAGCTCAGCACACAAACACCTGTAGATGAGTTAGCAGTGGGCAGCCCATCTAACACCTCCAGAAATACCAATCTGGGAGTACTATGTGTGATCCAGCCTATGCAGGAGAATAGAAATGGGAGTCCCAAACTGCACGAGGAATCCCAAGCTGACAGGCTGGCAGAGGCACAAGAGCAAGCCAGCAAAGAGCACTCAAAGCTTGTAAATAACAACATGCAGAAAATAAATTAAACAACCTGATACATTCAGAAGGAAAAAAAAAAAATTGTAGCAGAAAACAGAGTTTCACACTACAGTTCCCGAAAAGCAAATGTAGGGGAAGAAAACTGTTGTCTAAAGGAGAAGGACCAAAAGGGAGCCAAACACCTTAAGGGTTCCTTCGTTTCACACAACTTTTTTTTTTATTTCTCTTTTGTGAAGCCAAAGTAAGGTCTGTCTCCCTATTCCACTGAAAGAAAAATAGAGATGCTCTTGTCTGATCAGGTGGAAGCTGCCAAGCAATGATGTGTTGTCTATATTTGAATCTATCAAACCAGTCAGATAAAAGAAGGTGTCCAAAAGCCCAGAAACCGAATGCGCCAAGATGAAAGGCCCAGAATTTGGCACTCATCTCCCTGAGTCTCCAAACCTCACGGGAAACCACAAGGAAAAGTAGGGGCCAGTAGCCATGGGTAACCACTCTCAGATTAATCTCAGATGGGGAGGGGAAAACCCTTCTCAAGATTAATAGCTAAAGTATGTGGGGATTAGAGATTAGGAGGAGAATCCTGTTTGCTAGGATTAAGAGGGCTGGGTTCACATGAAAACCTCAACCAGCGAATTGCCTCCAGCAAAACAGTGGGGTTTATTATTATAATTATTATTTTATTCTCCTCCAATAAATGAAAAACACCAGCAGGAGGGCAGCAAAATCCATCAAAGGTTTAGAAAATAAAATCTCTGAGGAAAGGTTAAAGGAATGCAGTCAAGATAGAAATCAGGTATTAAAAACAAAAATCAGCCCATGTTATTAGTAACATGGCAGATTATAAAGAATGAGAGATTTAAAAAAAAGTATATATAATCAACTTCACTTTCCAGAATCCACACTGTGTGGTGTATTTCTTTGCCCTTGGCTCAGCCACAGGCAGATGAGCTGCAAGAATGGCAAAACTCACTGCTTTTGCAAGTGAGGAAAGTACAGGTTGAACACCTGATGGCTGATATTTTCCAAAGTGCTAAGAGCTTCATTTTAACATTCACTCTTGGTTGCTTGTCATTGACGCATGATTAAGGCACCTACCAAAAGGTGTACAGGAGGGAACAGAAAGAGAATGGGACTATGATGTATCAGATGGGGCTAATAAAGAGGGAACAGATATTAGTCCAAAGTATCAAAGCAGGCATTCAAAATTTTGGTTAAACAGCTTGCCTGAGATAATTTTCACCAATGGAGCCAGGAACAAACCTGGACTCACCACAGTAAAACTGTCTGAACTAGACCCTACTTCACTTGACTACATCCTTGTACAAGTAAGAATGTGCAGTCTAGGAGAGGATTTTTTTTTTTTTAAATACCCACAGAAAGGTTTTTTAGAAGAGCTACACAAATCAAATACTCCTATTCTTCTTCCCACTTTATTCACAAGGCAGAAGCAGTTGGTTTAGCTCAACAGACCTGCCAGCCCGCACATCACCCACCAGCACATGAGGTCAGCAAGGAGAAGCAAGGCCACAACACTGACCTGTAAGCAAGGACCATGCTACCGAGTGACACGCTACTGGAAAACATATTCCTCCCTTGCAGCCTAGTGCCACAGGCCCTCCACATAACCAGACCCTCTCTGTAGGCCTGTGTCAAAAATTCCTCATTATGAGACTTAGCATCAGTCTTCTCAAGCACTGAGGGAGAATTGGGAAATCTGATTACTCCAGCACATTTGGCCTTTCAGGTGCACAAGAGCTGCAAAATTGCCATACCGACGCACAAAAGAACTTCCTAACAAGAAAGCCCAGGAGGTTGCAGGTAATAATGCCATTTCCAACAAAAGCCATACAGAGAGACAAGGGTTGTAACACAAAAGAAAACGGAGCAGGTATTCTTAAACACAGATGTTCTTGGCTGTTTGCGAGGGACATTTAGCTGCAATACAGACTAGGATGATCCTCAACCTGCCTTAACAGTGAGCTGCAAAACCATCTGCATGCCTGCCCCTCAAAGCACATGCACAGGCATAGAGGAAAAACTGGCTCCACCTTTTACTGAGCAAGATCTCAGGGAGGAAGCTTTTTCTGTTGCAAGTCATTTGGAAATTTTATTAAACTGGCTGTGTACAAAAAAATAATTTATAAATGCAACCCTTGCTTTGTCTGATGCCAGATGGTGTCACTGCCAGACTTCTGAGCACCACTGGCAAGGGGCTCCCAAGGGAGCAAAGATCAGGAGGCTGGGGCACCATCCAGGCCGAGAAATCACAGTTTCCCCATCATTTATTCCTCTGAATGAACCCTGGTCCTTTGGGGCTCCCAAGGCCAGTACAGCAGCAGCAGGTGGAGATCAACCTGATTCATGGGGAAAGGAAATTGCAAGCACAGGGCAGGTGGACTGAATTTGTACACTTAGATAGAACTTCATTAACGTACTAGAAGCACCGCTGCCTCCTCCCACCTCGCCTGCAGCTGTGTTTCTCCTCCTTTCCCCCTGCTATTCTTAGAAACTAGATGACTTCACCTTCCTGATGAAACCAAGTCTAGTTGGCTCTGGGCCCTGACCCTTTTTTGTACAGCAAAGGCCAGGAGCTGGAATTTGCTTGAACCCTTTTCCTCCACACTCAGGCAAGCCAGCCGTGTCTGCACAGGATGATGGCAATGCCACTTGCCTAGCCCCAGCAGCATTTCTGTATGAGCAAGGAATGCTAACACCGAGTTTCAGAGGGACTGTGTATCAGGTTCTAGCAGTCTACCTGCTTGCTTCCCACTGAATAACAGTCACTCAAGGCTAACAGAAGGTCTAGGAGGGAGCAAAGTGAAGAGGAACCTGTAGCATAATAAAGTAGAAAGAAAAAGCCAGTGTCGATGCATACATAAATGACCAAGGCACAGAAAAGCCCCTCCTAGTACTGATCCATGGCAACTCCTATCTCAAACACTCTAATTCTGGGCACCATAACTTAAGGGAAAAGAAAAAAAAAACACTGGGAAAGTTCAGGAAACTGTAGGAACAAAGAATTATTAAGTATTAAGAATCAGCTAGCTTAAAAACAAACCAACCAAAAAAGCAAACAGAGAAGTTGAGATGTGATGGATGTGTACGTTTGCAGGGAAAAGGGACACTGAACCAGAAAGGGTATGCTCCATGGCTAAAGTGAGAAACAAAAAGATTAAATACTTTAAAACTTCAGTTTACCAACATTATGATACTCCCTCGCAAATAATCCCCCGCTCTCCTCTCTCAGTCTGCTTTCACACTTACTTTTAGTCCCATCCCTACAGGCACAGCTTCCCTGCTGCCACGCACTGCCATCGAGCCATGTTTCCCTTACCCCATGTGCCCCCCTTACCCCGTACAGCAATACTCAGCCCTACCTGTGCCCCCTTCCTTCCTTCACACACTCGTTCCCCTCTTCCCTTGCAACACTGATCTCTAGTACAGGTTGGAGATGAAGCTCTCCATTACAAGAGTCTACTTTTCCCGTAACTATACTACTTTTAAAAGCCAAAATTGACTCTGTGCTCTACTGTACAGGTGCCGACAGCCAAAACAGCTCCAATCCCCTTCAGCCACCACAACAGGGAGAACATAGGACCACCTTCTGATCCAGGCTAGAGACCCACTGTTGGAGACTAATGACTTCAAAGACGAAGACGCATCAGTTACTGGCACTGGGTCTTCAATAGGGAATGTGAGGTTTAATATAAAGATGCGTTAGGGCTATGGAGAAAATGTTCCACAGACAGGAAGGCCATCTCACAGCTCAGGAAGATTAAATTGAAAAACTGATGCTGGACAGTGGTGTGAATGGTATTATGCTCTCATTTAATAACACAAGCACACATTGCTACGATGCCATCACTCACTAGCATGAAGGTGCTAATCACCACCAAAACCTATGTATTGCCATTGCCCACTGGCACAGTAGTGACAGACAAAGCACCAGCACACACAGGGCAACAACAAAGATACATCCACTGGCAAAGGTATATCAGTCCTAATATAGCTTTGTGCTATAAAAACACAGCAATTTTACTGCGAATGGGGAGCTGCCCTGTCCACCATAATCACGTCATTTAGCAAGAGCAGGAAAGCTAAGAAAATGAGAATCAGCTCCTGATAAGAATAAGCAAAGCATAAAAGAAAAATACCAAAAAAACCTCCCTTCAATTGAAATCATCTAAAGAGAAAAAGCAGTAGACAGCAGAGCTCAATGTGTTTGGTGAGAAGAAAGTTATTTACAGCAAGGTCTGGCCTCTCACTGCCACCATGTAATTCCAGGCAATTGCACTTTCAAATAGATCTTTTTGGAGAAAATCAACAGCGGCTTTGCTTTCAATCTAGTGGAAAATGAAGTCCTGCAAATGCGTTACATAGAGCCGCAGCAGAAAGAGCGCTGTGCACACGGGCACGTGCTCTCGGGTGGAGGTCGGTGGGCTTAGTACTAGACTCTGCCAGGCCCTCTCCACATTTCCCAGCTCTCGCATCACATGCACACACAGGATTTCCTGTAACTAATGAGGTATATTAGATACTGTGGCAGTGACAAGTTTCCACAGACTGAGTCCTACTGCCTACATCAGTCCTGTCTCTCCAGGTCCAAGGAGAAGTGCCATCCCCAAGGTTCGACAAAGCTGGAAGCCTCCTGAGCAAGGCCTTCAAGCATGGAGTATACAAACAGTCTTGTGAGGCATATATCCCTGCCTCCACAGGATCATCCCAAAATTCACCACTGACTACCCCACAGAATTCTTTGCACAAAGGTGGAAAACATTTCATGTCCTTTCGAGACAACTGGACCAGTAAAGCCCCTTTATAGGATCAAGCATAGACTTACTGACTGCAAAGCACTAGAAACCCTTTTCACTTCTCAGTGCTGACACAGGTCTCCACAAACTGCAGAGCACCCACAGCCAGCAACGTCTGTCCACTGAAAAAGCAGAAGACAAAATACTTCAATGCAATGGAGTAAATGCAAAAGGAGTTTCAAAAGGCGGCAAATATTGTAGCTTCTGCTAAGGAAGTAGAGATTAAATACAATAACAAAAGTACCAGCAATTGCACCATCAATTCAGACTCGCCAGCTGTTTCAATGCCACATAACATGGTCAGTTAAGACTTCACAGAAACAGCAGGGAGGAGAATTCAAGATCTTCTCTAAAAGTAGGTACCTCTGCCGCCCACACACCAGAGGAAGCACTACTCTTTTATTTATTTATTTATTTATTTTCGTTCTGTAAAAGTCTTAAGACTTGATGTATGTAATCTAGCTTTTCTGACAGCCTCCACTAGAGGACTTCTCTTCCCGGAGCCGTTAAATACACCATTAATCAGATTACAAAGCAATAGGTCTTTCAAAGGAAGCCTTCTTCTTCCTGAGCCTCCTGCAGGTGAAAGTGGTACCAAAACAAATAGAGATACACCCTACATACACATTTATCCTCCCTGAACATGAAAAGCTTTAGTTCGTTAATCGACACACGCCCTACATTTTGTGTGATTTACCAAAACCACCAACAGCGTAACAGAGGGAAGTTTACACTATCTAACGAACGAGATGCGAGGCCTTTCTGGAGCAGCGCTGGGAGGGAGTGCCAGGCCCCTCAGACAGCAACAGCTCTCCCTGGCATTTGCTTCTGCAGATTCCTGATCCATTCCTGCCCCTTCCCCTTGCCCTCCTCCTGCTGCCTGCAGGAGCTGATTTCTTTTCAGCACTGCTGGTAGTAGAGCACTGACATCCTCCAGCCCCAGGCACCTCGCTGTCAGGCTCTTAATCCCCAGCACTCTGAAACAAGGGAGCCCAAACCGCACGGGCCTCGGGGGAATAGCCTGCGGCTTTATCTCCTGAGCCACACCGCCTCCTGAAGCCTGTGCACAAATGAGATAACATCCTCCTGCATCTGAAGGGTGCCCCTTTTAATCTTATGACTAAATATCCTCGAAATTATTATTCAGAGAAGTCATTTTAAGATAAATTAATTTAAAACACAATTTATGACCTTAGACTGAACCACTACATCACTGGGCACGCAGGGAAGCACTATTCCATCTTGGTGCCTTGTTCCCCTCCTAAACAAAGACACAGTGACTCTCTTCACACCGTAACATGCTTCTCAGCACATTGCACACAGCTATTTCTAGAAGTAAAGGGTATAGATATGTAATTAAGTATCTAATGCGTGATCATGAACAGAGGACCAAACTTCTGTCCTAGATAGCAATAAAGCTATGACATTTACAGCCTTCAGAAGATCCACACAATCAGTTTGGTAACCAAGCTACATGAGCCTGCAATAATATAAACTGAAAACAAGCAAGAGTAGCTTGCACAGAGCACTATTTTTAAGAAGTTTCTGCTAAGTGTGTTCAGGGAGGCATAACATTCAAGGCTAAAAATCAAATCACAAGCGCTATCCCTGCATCCCCCTTCTCTGAAGGAAACATCCAGCAATACTGCCTGGATGTTACATTTGCATTTTATTCAGTGTCCAGATCCAAGCCCCAGATAATCACCATACTTAGTGGTTTTACGGAAGGCTTAAAACCTTAATGGCCTGAATCATCTGAGCATTACTTCACTCTGACGCTAGCGTAAGTCTAACGCTTTTAGCAGTTGCAGTGTTGGAAAATCAGTGACGTGATTGCAAAACTGAATGGCCTAAATGTCTTAACAACTGCTATCTCTGTTCTAGGGGAAGGGACACAGAAACAGAAAGATGCAGGAAAAACTTCTACTCAGGATGCACTGCAAGTTAGTTATAGAGATGTGAACAAAGCCCCCACGTCTCTGGACTCCAAGTCACATCTACTCGACCAATTAAAAAAATTCCCCTTCCTCAACGCTATCCGAAATAACCACCCAAAGCGGTTGCTTTCTTTCCCTTTCCCACTACCACTGCTATCATCTGACCCATCTGGAAAGCAGTCTCCCGCCACCTCAACACTGGCACCCACTTTGGATACCGATGATTCATACTGGAGACAAAAATCTCTGGCACAATAGAAAAAAAAATCTCCCCAGCCTATACTACCAGTGCAGCTGAAACACAACTAGCGATCTGCATCTCACCCTGCTGCTTCCATTGCTGTAAGATGCCTGGGTATGTATTATGCTCTTCTGCACCCAACTCAACAACTAAACAAGGTCCAGACTCCCAGTAAACTATGATCATAGTAGTATGTAAGCAGCATTTCTGCTGAAGCTATTTGCTTATTTCTGGCTGGGCATATCCCTAACTCCCAGCTGTGACAGAAGGTCATGGTGCAAGACACTTGCTTTTCACATTTTCTCTTCTTCAGGATGCAGGCTAGAAAGCATTTTGTGTGATACTTAAGCCTGCCAGTGGGGTGAGGATAAGGAGGGGACACTTTCCTTGGCAAGAATAGTTCTGGATCCTGTCAGTCTGCCAGATGACACATGGACAGGAGGAAGAGAGACTCTCCAATAAGAATTAAGATCAAAAGGTGCAGAAACAACCATGGAAAAGCTCACTCAGCTCTACTCTCCAAGAAGAGGACTCTATCCTCACAAATATTTGCTATTCTACTGCCTTGTCAAGCCTCGCTTTAGAAAGCAATAGTAATAGGATTTCTCTCTTCCCTTGGAAAAGTTTATCAAAGCACAAAAAATTTCGGTAAAATGAAAAATTTTCTTTCAAGTTCTCCTCTGCATAATTCCACTTAGGAATGAATGTAGAATCCCTCTAAACCCACTGAAGAAATTAAATAATAGCTAGTGTGGATAAGTTTCTATTTTTCATATACTTATAGTTCTCTAGGGAAAAATTGCTTTTGAGTAATCATCCAATGTGATTTTTTTTTTTTTTTAAGTATAAAATGAGTGAAAACATTTTTGGACTTTTTTTTAATGTAAAAATGAGGCACAACTCAAAAACAGAATCCATGTACTTATAAATATTTACAAAATATATGCCACCACTGTGTTTAGCCACTAGAGTATGTCAGGTTGTCTTGAGCTTGTGTTACCTTTGATAACAGTGAATCCTGCACTGTTTTAAAAGCCCCAACCCGAAACAGCCGTATAGCATCCACCTTCTCATACAATAAATCATGAGATAAAGGCAGAGCAGTGGAGTTGGGAGCCTTTAGTATCCACATAACTGAAGCTTTTATCAGAAGTGAGAACAGGCAACTTAGAAATGCACGATCCAAGTTTCCTCTAAAACAAAGTACAAAGGAAAATAGGGCAAAAAGAGCCCCAACATAACATTAATTATTGTCAAGATTTTAATCACACCCAAGCAAAGGATTTCAAAATTATGACTCTTCCTGCAACCACATCTTGATCTCAATCCTAAGTTGTTATTTCTTTCACAACATTGTTGGGTTTGTCTACCATATATCATCCTATTCTCAATTTTTATCTCACATATATTTATTCCTTCTGCAGAATAAATATCATCCTGGAAATAAAGTACAGTGTTTCTTTATGGCTGAAATTACTGTTTGCAAGGAGGAAAAGATTTCTCTCATCTGTGGAAGAGTTTCAACAACCGAGAGACTAGCCAGTCTATTTCTCTAAATGGCAAATGACTGGTAATGTCCCCTACTCTTGACAAATGCTTTCAGAAATTCATTTCCTTCAGAAAAAAAAAAAAAATCAAAGCAATAATCAAAGGACTTCTCTCACTTTCTTTGCAAACTCCTTAGGATTCATTCCCCAATTTGGGATGGAAGCAAGATTTTTTTTTTTTTCCTTGGTCAAAAGTCATCTTAGAACACGGCCAGCTGAGATGGCCACAGAGCAGATAGTCAGGAATACAAAAGATATCCATCTTCCAAGCTTATCCAAACCATGATGCTTCTCAGTGCTTTAAGTTATTGCCAAAAAAACCAAGGTTATTTTTGCTCACACTCATAACAGTTCTCATCATGAACAGATTAGAAGAACTCTATACCCATAGAAGAAGAGAGTTCACTCTAAAGAGCCCATTGCCTATTTATAAGACCTTAAATATAACTCTGGTATTGTAGCCACATTTCAGTTCAAATAATAATGGTTTAGCTACAACAGATTTTTCTGTAGCACGTCAAATATATATGATTTTTCTCTTTTATTACATTACAGCTATATTAAATGAATCTGAAACTAATACAACCAATTGATTACACTGATTCCTCTATACAGATTGTAAGGTTTGTTGACTACTTTGAATAGGTAGATGACATAAGTTGCAAGTGACTTGTTTGTTAGTACAGCCATGATTTGCACCTTCCTGCCCCCCATATTTCCTCTCAGACTGCTCTGCATACTACATTACATAAGACCTTGCAACATGTTTGTTAAATATAGCATATGTCATGACTCCCACGTTACATGCAGGAGTCAAGTGACTTGCCCAAGACTGCAGGCTCAGCCAGCAGAATTGCTTTTGCAACTAAAGAACGCCACGTCAGTGGCCTTTGAAGAACCTACATACATTTCTCTCTAGGATGCTGGGGGTTTAGTATTTCTACAATGTGCATCAGCAAGCAGATAAACTGAATGCTTGAGATTTTACCTCTTATGAGCAAGTGAACTGGAATGACTTAGCTAGGGCCACTGCTTTGAAAGCAAAATTCCCACTGAAATCAGTGGGGCCAGGATTTCACCTTTGATACAGAAAGCCACATGAGCTATTTATCATTATATTTTATACACCGAATAGGCACCATACAAAGTAGCTGTGAATATAGATGGTTTACATTAGCACAAACTACCTTAATTGGTTTGCTTCATCCTTCCTCATCATTTATTTTGCAGTTACCTGCATATTGCTGAATCTTGTTGTTCATTATGAGGCACCAGGACCATTGGACTCCACCTCCATTTCTATCTCTCTGGGGTAAGCAGTGGCACAGGAACAGCCTTTACAGAGGTTTCTGCTCATTGGTGGAACGCTGTTTAAGGCAACTGTGGAATAGACACACATGTTGACACCAACTTCTGGAAGTGTCACACAGTGCTTCAATTGCAACTTGGGGCAAAAGTTCTTCCTATAAATAAAAGTCCAGTTAAACTCACTGTGCATTCTTTACGTGCTGCATGAAGGACGTCTGTGAGAGAGGGTTACAATGATCTGGATCTCATGATTTTGTAGCTAAGTCCCACTGGCCAGCCAGTAATCTGATTATATAAGATCATTTGGGTCATCATGGCTCAGTTGGGTTATTCCGCAATCCCAAATAAAAGTAAGATGACAGGACAGAAGAGGAAGACTGAAAGAAAGGCAAGAGGAAAGCAGGAGATGCACACTGACAAAGGGCTGACTACGTAGGCTTCCACATGAGAATGACCAAAACAAACTCCAAGGCAGCTTTCTGCATGCTGCGTGGTGGCATCTCTCCCCAGATAAGCAACTGTGAGGTTGTGCCTCCCCTAAGAAACTCTGACAACTTCAATCACCAGTAAGGGAGCCCTGGAGGTTAACCTTGAAAACTCCCTGTTGGAATCTGCATGTATGACACTGCTGCATATTTGTTATTCCTTAGGAGAGTAAAATGTGTCTATGCAAACCATCTCTTGCCTTCACAGATCCAATTTAAACAAGCCCTGTCAGTCTGAGGATGGAAGAAATCCCAGAAACCTCCTGGCAGTTTGTTTGCTGCCTTTCCATATGTTAATAAAATATGCAGATTAGAAATTATTGCATTTAAACACTTTAGAAAAATCAATTGTATCTTAAGCACAGCACAACAGCCTCAGGAATGATCCTCAGTAATGCCAGATTTTATTACAAGAGAAATGAAAAGGAACAGGCTGGAGATCCCATCACAGGCAGGTACTGCTTTAAAGAAGATTATCTGACAAGCTTCTGGTTGAGTGCTGATGCTAGATCTGACTGTGAATTACCATGTGATTGGCAGAGATGTTTAGCACATCTCAAAATAAAGCTGCAGTCATCATCAAAGTTCAGAGCAATGCAGTTCCTCCTAGTGAAATCTGAAAAAGTTGCTGATGAAGGATTTTTGTTCCATCTTGCTTTTTTCTTTTTAAACACTAAACTACAAATGTACGATATCCGCCAGACTGCAAGATACTAATTTGGGAGCCACTGTCTAGTGGAGTAGACTAGAAGTCTGATGAGCCAGAGAGGACACAATGGCTTCAAACACGGATTCTTCATGGGACCATAGACCAATCGCTCTCCCCTCAAGCTTCAGCTACAAGTCTCAACACCACTTCAGTGGTTCCAAATCATTAACAAATCTATCCTCATAAACAATTAGTCAGTGTGAACCTCTCCTTCTGAAGACCAGCCTCATCAGATCTTTCCACCAACTACCATACTTGCCAGATTTGCGTGCAACAAATGCCATCTCTTTTTGGTACTCTAGGTTTCCTTGTTGACTGAATTTAGATACAGCTTATTTCTCCTATTCCAGTTACACAGACTTAAGTGAAACATAGGATAACACTTAGAACAGAATAGGAAAATGCCTTGCTTTACCCAATTCCCTTCAAAACAGTGCTGGAAATACTGGCTACAGCTACAGATGTTAACATTGTTCTTAGATGGGTAACCGCCAGAGCTCAGGTTTCTGCAGAAAGAGATGAAAATTTCTAGAAGCGTTTCCCTCTGAATCAGTAATAAATCAATACCTTTGCATGGAAATACTCTGCTGCAGTAAGCAAACAGGGTAACTTGGTATCAGTCAGTTCTCTAACCTTAAGCTATATTGATTGCAATTACTAGAGGCTGCAGTGTCACTAGAGAGGACATCCCTGGAACAGACAAAAAGTAAGGGCTTTCCCAGCACGTTTTTTTAAAGATCTCATGAGCAACAAAGTTCAGATATCCTGACTGCTTCCCAACATCAGTAATTATTTCCTTTGAAGTTTCAATCAGATGGGAAATTTTTCTTCATTCCTGTCCTTAACTGCCTAAGTTAAATTAGTGTGCTGTTAAATGACAATACATCAGTTGCAAGCTAAATAAATCCTCCTGTCCACACAATTCTGAAAGCACTTCGGGATCCTTCAAAGATGAAAGATGCTTAGGAACAATTGTGGTATGTCCATTAAGGCATAGTTGCAATGAATACCCCAATCTTTTCATTTATTCAATAATAAATTGGTTTCTTCCCTGGAGCTGATTTTTCCCTTGTGCCAGGGCCGGTCTCTGATTTCCTTCCTTGATGTAGCAGTAAAAGATTAAATTGCTCTTGGTGCTCAGCTCCCAGGCACACAAGTTCTCTAAGGATCAGACTTCAACATTTTATCATTTGGTTCAACGGTCTACCTTTGTAACGTCTTCTCAACTGGTGCAGGCCCAAGACTGGACTCACCTATTTCAGCTCTAGAAGTAACTTCTTATTTCTTTTAAGAACTCAGGGGTCTATGAAGCAATTCTCAGGTCTCCACTGGTGAGTGGAGGTTAATCTAATAGCTATGATACAGTGATAAGTTAACCAACATACAACAGAAGAAAATACCATTATCACACCCACCTTATTTCAACATAAAAAAGAACTCTGAAGCATAAAGGAGTTCAAATACAGCAGTGGAGGGGAATTTTTTCCCCCTCATTTAATCTGTACAATAGCAACCTCCTTCCCAATCCTTTCCTCAGAACTTCATAATATGGTAATTCTTTTGGGCTTTCTTCCCTCCTGGTTGGTCCTTAACCTCAGATTCCCATAAATGGCCCTTTCACACCTCTTACTCTGGGCGCACCCTGCAGCAGCGTGCACCCCGCCCTGCGTAGGAGATGCACAGGGAGCCAGGAGAGTCCTGCAGAGAGAGAGGCAGGTCCTGGGCCCAGCTTGTAGGCATGAAAGGAGTCACTCTCATATTTAAATTAGACAAGGTGCTCTGTTCTCTGATATAGCCTGTTGTGCAGGCTGTGAGACACCTAAGAAAACCATGTCTGTCAGAGCCAGCTGCCATGTGGAGCAGTGACCCGTCACCTGCTGCAGAAGGGACTGCACATTTCACTTTCATGCATCAGGGCTGTCCTGGCCTCAGCAGTGCCACTCCGCTCTGCAAGCCTCTGGTCTGAAGGGCATTGAACACCAAGAAAGGAAGTTACACTGAGTATAAGGGAATGACACTTGGAAGGCTAAGACCAATACCTCAAGATATGGGCAATCCAACCTTCATCAGTACTACAACACAAGCATTGCTGCATGGAAGAGTCTCTACAAAGTGGTTGTTGGTTTGGTTTTGGGTTGGTTTTTATTTCCCCCCCTCTTACTCGTCTCTCATTCATCCTCTTATATCCTACTGAATATATCATCTCTTTCCTTGGAAAAAGTCCTCTCTGTCCATAAAAGTTTTGCAAGAGACAGGGAAACTGCTGGGCAGCTTGTGTATAGAAGGTGGGTACAATATTACCCCCACTTTTAAATGCGCAAAACACTTCAACCTTACAGAAAGCAGGAGTGCCTGGTTTTGCTTGTGCAGGCAAGCAGTAGTAATGGCCTAACCACTATGGCACAAGCATCTCCAAAAAAAAAAAAAAAAAAAATCAGTGAAGACCTGCTATGTTGATAAGCTCTTTCTGTCCCATTCACTCACAAATGGCAGGAGATCTGCTGGGGTGCTCCAAACAGATGGGTTGTGTTCCTAAAGGGCACATAGGCAACAGCACATCTCCTGCTTTCCCAATTGCCCAGTAGGCACCATCCCTGCTTCCTGACAAGGAGCCTTGCCTAAAAGGCATGACAGACTGGTTGGTGTGAGTGCCCTTGAAGTACCTGGCAGAGTTCACACATCCATCCTCAGTCAATGCTTAACCAAGCTGCACACACTTAGCCATTTAAACTTGTCTCATCGGTTGCTCCATCTGGTCCCCTAGGCAGTGTAATGACAGGTTCCCATCTTGAGTTTATTTCTCAGGTATTGCACTGGCATGACGCCTTATTCCTGGGAAACACAAGGCCTTTATGGACCTACAGGATGGGCACACCTAGGCAGCAGTCCCATGCTTAGGTACAGATATCTATGTACCATCAAGCTGCACCAAAGCAACCAAAACCAAGGACATACATTAGTGACTACTGGAAAACAGTAATTCAGCAATAAAATACAACTTTGTCACTTAAAATATGTGATTTGAAGTGATTTAAAAGAGTTGATGGAGTGTGACTTACCCTGCTATCTGAATTCGATGCACAGGGTAAATGAGTGTTACTGTTGGGGAAGAAGAGGGACTAAATTATCCTCTGACAGCTCCTGAACAATGTGTTTTGCCTGGTTGAGCTACTGATGCCTCAGAAGGGGGTCTAGATGCCTCATTCCTCAACATATAGCTTAAACTCACATAAATTTCTCTAGTTGGCTACCATGAAAGTAGCATCCAAACCTCAGTTCCCTCTCTCCCATCTTGCATTGTCTTGAACGAGACTCTCACAAGTGCAGAACCGAATGGGCAGCTAGCCCACCTCTGCAAAACGCGCTCTGACTCCATGCATGTGCACATGAGCAGATGCTCACAGTACGCAGCTGTTTATTCTTTACCTGGGCTCTTCCTGGTGTGACATTACCAGGCATAGCTACTGCATGCACTGGAATACAGTAGAGAGCCCTAAATTATCTCTGAACTGACTGGGACTTCTGCATGGCAGTGTGACATCTTGTGGAGATACCAAGCTGGGAATAGAAATAAATTCCGGCATTGCTGTAGTCTTCCATCTGAGCTAAATCTAGTTTGAACCCAGTCGGCTGGCTCTTAAGAGGGGCAATGTTGTATGAATGTGGCTTATATTGCCTTCAAGTCCTCAACTAGTTTGTTCCTCTCTCTGACCCTTGCTCCTTGGCATGACACACACATTCACTGAGTCAACTGACACTCTCAAAGGAGCAGCACCCCTTTGCATCCCATCCTACCTGAGCACTGGAGTCAACACTGACTTGTAAAATAAGAATGCTCTGGGTAATTCAGTGGAGCACTTAACCACTAGACCCAAGCAAATTATCAAAGACTTATTGACCACTTAACCAATACTCTCAGTACCAGCCCCTCTGGCCTACTCCCATTGGCTTTGCTCGTTATTTCATCCCAGTTTCAGATGGATTAAGCAGCTGACTCCTTAGTGACATACCAGGTCTCATGGCTTGCAAAGGGTTTTTTGGTATTTAAACATACATTGCTGTGCTCAGTTTCCTATTATTACATCTCATTACATCCTTCCAAGACTTCAGCATCTCCACCGAAACATCTTTTTGTAGTATTTAGAATTTCCTTAAAGGTCTACCAAGAAATAGTCCCCTTCTTTACCCACAGTATCTAGCAGCTCCATATCCTCTGGTGATCTGGCTAAGGGAAACCAATTCCTGGAGGAGTGTAATATATACCTTCTCTATTCATATCTGATCCCTCAGAAAGAGGAGATGGCTCACTTGTAAACTTCTGGGCTGAAATCCATTGGAAGACAGTCAAAACAGATTTCTCATTCTGTTGCCACTGTAAATAAGAAACTGGCAGTACCACATAAAGGGCTCAGAAGACTGACCTAATGATGCTGTCTTCTTCCCAGAGACCATGCCACAGGGAGACACAAAAAAGGAAACGGCAACACATTCGGTCTCCCAGCCAGGTGATAAGCCAATTCATTTCATGAGTGTTTAAAATGAACCAAGTTTGGGTAGCCACAGAGAGATGAACACTCCATCCCAAACCTCCACACCAGCTATCTGTAAAATTCAAATTTTGCCTAGCTGTACAAGAGCTTTCACATCCTTGCTGCTCAGAGATGGAACGGCAGAGGAAGAATATTCCTCCTTGTAGCAGGTGCCTCTTTGCATTAGCTGTAGCAGATTTCAGTCCCTACAGGAATACAGCTTCCTCCCTCCCCATTGGGAGGATTAACACTTGTGCTCTCTACAAGCAACTGCTTGTCTTGCAACTCTAAAATAAGCACCTTTGAGGCGCCTACAGGATCCACATTGCCTCTGGTTCCCTGCACTCTTGTCAAGCTCTTGGGGTGATGCAAGCTGTCAGCCACACAATCCTGCAGCAGAGGAGGGAGCAACACCAGTGCTCTCCATGGAGAGAGCAGGTTTGCTGTAATTGCTTCTAAAAGCAAATTCCACTGGGCCAGGGGAGGGCAGCGATGGGCACATGTCTGTACATACTCACACAGAGGATCTCTTATTCCTATCAGCTTCTCCCGTGCAAGCTTACTGACCTCCTGCAGTATTAATGAATTCCTCTGTCACCTCCTTGCTCTGACATCTGCTCAGGAGAACGGATGAGTAAGCAGGTAATGCAATTGGGCAGGAGCAAAGCAAGGAGCCAATTCTCCCGCACGACTGTGTTACCCTACTGCTCTTTGGCACTGCCTGTCCATAAAGGCCCAGTACTCCAAGAAAAGCTTTTGGGCTTCCTGCCCTCAGGATGGCTGAAGAGACCTTCTCCACCTCCAGCTCACCTTATTGCTTCTGTAAGTATAACATAAAAGGCTGACTTTTCTCATTTTCCAAGATTGAGAAAGCAAAAATGAAACCTCGATTTCTCTTCATCTCCTCCTCATTTTCTGCAAAGCAAATTAACATAAACAATCACTCCCTCCCCACAGCAAATCGGACCAGACGGATTAAGAAAGCTCCTAGACAACAGAAACAAGTCAGATCCAAATCAAACACTTTCAGTAAAACAAATTCTAAGAACCCTTTAAAAAGTTAAAACAGGCAGTAATACTAGATGGTTGGGAATTAAGGACAGAAAATGTCCATAAGGTTAATCCAGTTCATGTCAGGGCTAGGAAAGGATTGGTCCGTACAAGTTACTGATCAGCACTTTTCTCTGGGCTTGATTTATAGGCATCAAACAACTGAACTCTTATCGATTCGCATCCAAGATGCATTTAGATTCAATCAGTATAAAAATTAAGACAATTCTCACTGATATTCAGGCGAATTCTTCTTTGTCCAGGCACTCCTGTTTCCAATACTTCACTTTCAGTTGCACCAAAAAAAAAAAAAAAAAAAATCATTTTCTTGCCTGGTTTATGCACTTTTTAGGATGCCTGTTTGCCTTTGCCTGTTTTACAGGCTTTCAGTGGAGCACCTCATTGTAGGAAGAGCAGATATGAACTCTCCCACCTCCACCATCTCCCATTCATAGCTTATCACTAAAGGATCTGCTAAAAATAAAGGCTCGAAAGTTTCAAGGAAAAAAAGCAAGAATGCAGACAGCCTTTTTTTGTTCACTATGGGAATGTGTTCATCTCTGTGTTCAAAATAGTATCTGACAAGAGTGAATCACACGAGTTCTGAAAAATTCACAAGAAATAAGCAAAGAAATCTATAGCTGCCTTCCTCAATCTCACTCCCTGCCTGCCTTCTTATCGACTTCTGCTGCCTGCATTGACAATTTGTAGCTACCTGTCTGCTTTCTCCTCCATAAAGGTAACTACCAAAATAAGAGAGGAGTGGGAAGAAGGTGAAGCAGTGAATTACTGTCAGGACCTCCAGCACTGCCTCTTGCTGGAAAGGATAAACAGGGGTCAATGAGGAAATACACAGCACAAAATCCTCTTGCTTTCGTGAGAAGCCACTGAGCTAACTCAATATAAATAAAAACCATAGAATAGGTTTTACCTCACTTATATAAATGCCTAAAACATCCCAAAATACCTTCATCAGTCCAGCCCTGGGGAAGAGAGAGGAAAAGAGGAAGAAAAAATAAAAAATAAAAAATACACCCTGAAAACAGCAAGACCCAAGTTCAAGTCCTGAAGCTGATGCCCTCCCTAATGCTGAAAGAGAGGAGACAACACTGCATAGCCTGGGTACCCACGATACCACTGACCTCCAGGGGTTCGGTATGGAAGGAAGATAATATCTACCTTCAGAGTAAATTAATCTCCATTCTTCTGTTAACTTACACTTTCAACAACTTTTTATCCACTACTTTTCTTGCTCCATTCTTCCCTCTATTCTCTTAATGTAGGAATTATACCTACTGACACTCTTTTACACATAACTAAACACACCAACCCAGAGATGAGATATTAGTTACATTTTTATGAATAGGGGGTCCAAGGACTGAAACCAAGCGATAAGCAAAAACATGTTGGAAAGGCTATACCATGTAATTCCAAGCCACAAAAGGATTGGTTTGAATTTAGCTTCCATTTCTTTTCAAGTCAAAGAGAAGACATACATATGTTCTCTCCAGGTATTTGACATTTTTTCCCCTCTATCCTTTTCCTTCCCCTGACCCTTTCTATTTTCTGTTGCTTTAAACTTCTCTTCTTGTGGATGATTCTATGTTGTTGACGAGCTGTACTTGATTTGAGAAGGAAAACAAAGAGAAAAGCATCAGCTTTTGTGTGCGTATATACATATATGTGTATTTATATATACATACACATCTTTCTCTACACAAGTGCATATATGAAAACTCACCACACTTGAGAACTAATCAAGGGATTACTATATATTTTTATGTATATCTATGTAAATACATACTCACTCACACCCTGTTGCACGTAGATTTAGTATTGATCACAATGAGAATGAAAAAGTGGCTGGAGGGAGCAGCTAGGACAGTCTTCTCGGGACTGTGGCTGTAGCCACAGGGGAGGTGCCACGTGTTATGCACACAACAGGGGAGGTGCCACGCGTCACGCCCTAGTCCCTTAATGGACCGCACAGCACTTCCAGCCCTCTATATGCCTATGAGTTTCTGCTCGGTGGAAACCAAACCGCACAGAGAGAAGGCTGCTCACCCTGGCCTCAGCCCAGCACGCAGTCAGCAAGCACCCTGTGGTCACATCCAGACCTGAAAGCTGGAAAGCGCCTCCAGGTTTACTGTTTAAATGCCCATGAGGAGTCAGGGGCAGGGGGGTGTGGAATCAAAGTTAGAAATTGTTAGAAAAGGATCTCTGCCAAAACAGAGAGCATCATTATGCCACTGGATATATTTTTAAAGGAAAAGGATGAAATACAAACACTCTGAGCAGTAGTACTACAGAACTGTTCGATCACACAGATTTTAAATTCAGCCAGTGTAGAGTTCCTAAAGAAAAACAAACAGCCATAGTACTATAATGTTAAATTTGTTCAAATTTCTCAAGAGCCAGAAGGAAGGCTACAAATAAAATTTCTTAGAGAGCATTCTTGAAACTCATTCAAAAATTCTTCTAAAATTTCTCAGTTTAAAACATCTTTGTCTGACATGCACAAAAAGAAAATCCCTCATACATAAAATATATGTAATTTGTTCCTCATATGACAACTTAAGAGTCTGTGGGTTATTTTCTTAGTGTTATGGA
>NW_009188127.1:0-3929 GCF_000690835.1 Fulmarus glacialis
AAACCATATGACTAAGAGCATCATCCAGAATGCTCCTTGAACTCAGACAGGCTTGGTGCTGTCACCACTTCTCTGTTCCAGTGACCGACCACACTATCAGCGTAGAACCTTTTCCTGATGTTCAGTTTGAACTTCCCCTGACACAGCTTCATTCCGTTTCCTCGTGTCCTATTGCTCGTCACCAGATAGAGGAGATCAGCTGCTCCCCCTCTACTGCCCCCCTTGAGGAAGTTGTGGACTGCGATGAAGTCACCTCTCAGCCTTCTTTTCTCCAAGCTGAACAAACCAATGACCTCAATCGCTCCTCATAAGTCTTGACCTCGAGGCCTTTTACCATCTTGGTCACACTCCTCTGGGCACACTCTAATAGTTTGTGGTGGGTTGACCTTGGCTGGACGCCAGGTGCCCACCAAGCCACTCTACCACTCCCCCTTTTCAGCTGGACTGGTGTCGTGAATGAGTGGTTTAGAAGCCGCTTAAAGAATCACCATCAAAGATATTAGCAGAAAGTGATTTTAATAGAGATTTATAAAGGTGCGACCTAACAGAATTTGATGGCAAGGTTCACTCTATTACTTATTACACAGATGAAACATATAAAGGAAAATCATCTAAGGGTTTATATTTCAGGGACTATATGTGTTTGGCAGCATAGGTTTCATTCATAATTTAGCAACACCTAATTATCAACTAATCATTTACAAACTTTAGTAACGCTTAATCATTAACTAATTCAATATTTGCAAAGTGAGTTAGTAAGTCTACTACAATCACAACTTAATTACAGATTATGCTTACTATCAGTTCACACACACACAGAGAAACATATATATATATAAAAGTGTACAGAAGGAACCTGTTAAAAATTCCCTTCGATTTCAGTGAAGAAATATTCATGTCAAATGTCTAGGCATTCCCTCTCAACGGACAAAAGGGCTGAGCTTTGAAAGGGACTCACCCAGGACCCAGCGGTTCTCCGAATATCGCAGGCCCGAAAGATCGCAAGCTCTGAGAGGCGTCCCACTCAGAGGGAGATGCTGCGTGCAGCCCGCTGCGGTCCAGGAGAGCTCAAAAGGCCTCACTTAGGACCACTGTTTATAGGTTTGCAAGATGGTTGGCTTTAGTCATCCATAAATTTCCATCCTGGCCACAGTCCCAGGTGGTAATTACTAAAAAATTCTCAAAGTTTCAGTGTTGTTCTACTGGACACCTGGGCCAGGCAGTAGGAGTACGTTCCCAGCCTCAGCCATGCAGAGTTTCTGATACAGTCAAGGAGGGCTCAACAACCGCCAGACTTCAATACACCAAGGCTGAGGTTTCATGGAAATTTCTGAGATCAACAAGCGGCCCAGATAAACAAGTGGCCCAGGGAAGAAAGCGGGGGTATGAATGCACCACCACAATCCATCCCGTGACTAAAGTCATTCCATCTTGATCACAGAGTGGCGGTGTGGTCACCTCTTGCCTCTGTGCCTATAAACAGATCAACGCCCTATTCCAATTGTAATTTGAGGGAAATTTTTGGTTGGTATACTTAATTATTAATATACTTAACTGTTAAGGTTTTATTAAGTATAATTAAGCAATGTTATATAAGCGAGGAGGTTTTGGTAATAGTGCCATTTGTTTAGTTATCTTCCACACTCTAACACATAGAATAATGTTCAACAATAAGCATAGCATAATAGAAATTAGTAAAATTGTCATGGGATGTAAAACCCAATTCAAAGTTCCTGTTGCTGTTGGTGACCCTCCAAATAAAACATCCCACCAGTGATGTTCTCCATCCTTCTACACCTTTTCTAGGACATGATGTATTTTCTCTGCATCATGATGGACCGTAATCAGAGCACTTTGTCTGTTGTTTCGAATCTGGTTTAGCAATTGATTCAGGTCATCATGTTGTAACAGTTTTCGTACTAATGTGAGATTCATTCCAATGGGGGTAGGTAGTAGATCTTGATAAGATGCATAGCTTGATTGTGGCAACTGATGGGTAGTAACAGGAGCTGAATAGTTGAAGTCGCATCCCATAATCTTAGTAAAATTACACACACAGATATTTGAGTGGTTAGATGTTTCCACAGTGGTGTTGTCTGTAAATATAGAATCACGAAGAGTTCTCATGCAAACACATCCATTTCCAAAATATGTAAGTACAGTCTCAGGGGTTTCATCAGGATGTATTTCAAAATTACAAACGTTTTGTTCAGTGTCAAGACAAATGTCTTGAGCTTTGATGGTATTGCTTTCACAAATAAATCCTTGTTGTTCTCGCACAACACATTCATCAACATCAATAATTTGCCATTTATTCCCATTTTGTTGGGCCCATACTCTATGTTCTAATGGGTAGAGTACAGTTCCATTGTGATTTAATCCCAGCGCAATGATTGGGTACATGATATATACTGAAGCACTGCGTATTGTCAAAAAAAAAGCTCTGACTTTGCTGTCAGTGGAGTCGTAAGTAAAATTGACTAGACGACACCAAGATTGAAATTCTTTTTCAAATTCAGTTGCATTATCCCAAACTACCCTTCAAATTTCAGTGGGCAAGGTGCCCTCATCACCTTCCCTTATAATTGCTGCCACGGTAGATTGTATCCGTAATTGAGCCTGGATGCAGCTAAGAGCTAGAGAAATGTTATTTTGAATTATGCCAAATGCGTTTGTGATTAGTTGGTGGTCCTTTTCATTAATTCTTTCCCATTTAGGCAATATATTAGCTAAAAGCCATTGACTATTTCCTAATGCTGTCAAAGAAGATCGTAATGGGTGTTCTCATTTATGTAAATCACTTGTTGTCAAATTTATTTTGTTTGCTAAAACTTCAGCATCCACGCTGTTCAATATTCCTAGTCCCATTCCCAGAATGCCAGTCACATCTCTCCTTGATCGTTTTGGAGAGGTGAGGGTTTGTCCATGCAACCACGCTAATCATCCTGTAAAAGACGTATTCAGGAAAGGTGAGCAAACAGGTTTAATTGTAGAGATATCAACTTGCATTGATAGCTCCACTCATTTTAGAGACCACGATGGTTTAAATAGCACTTGCTGTTGTCCTATGTTCTTGATTATATAAGGACCAATGTTATAAATGTGAGGAGACAGTTTGATAGGAGGCTGAGTTGGTGAATATAGTTGTGGGGTATCAATCCTGAATTGAAAACACAGTATTTGAGTTGGGGTCGCACCAGTGCAGTGTAGGGTGGGAAAATTACCTCCCTCGACTGGCTAGCTATGCTGTGGTTGATGCACCCCAGGTCACGGTTGGCCCTTTTGGCTGCCAAGGCACACTCTTGATTCATATTTAACTTGCCATAGTTGTATATGTTGATGAGATCCCCCCCTGAGCCTTCTTTTCTCTAGGTGAAACAGTCCCAGCTCTCTCTGCCTTTCCTCACTGGAGAGATGCTCCAGTGCCAGACAGGCTCCAGTCCCAAGGGGCACCTTAGAGATGGAGGACAGCTGTGAACTCAAAAAGCTTAGAGAAAACTACTGCAGGCATGAAGCGTGTTTTTCTAACTTCAGTGGATGACAGGTTCTAATCCCAGAAAGAACAACATGGCCTGTCATACCATCTTTGAAGTTTGGTGCAAGGTAGAAATCGGCAAAGGGGCTGGCCTGCCTTCCCGGGCTGGCTTCTCCAAGTTATTGCCTGCTGCTCTTGTGGCAGCACGATGTCACTTGTGCCCTGGGTCTGGGGTCAGGGATGCACTAAGAGCTGCTCCAGCACATGGTGCTCCACATGCCCGCGTTTCTTCCCATCCAGGTCTGCTTAGGCACTTGCATGGTGCACCATGGGGGTGGGAGCCCTGCTGCACATCACGTACTCACCCCGCTTTCTCCTCCACGCTCCCAGCTCTGCCCTGAGATGCTCCCCTCCTGTGGCACTCACAGCTTGCAGGGGAGTAGAGAGGGAAACC
>NW_009188128.1:0-6796 GCF_000690835.1 Fulmarus glacialis
GCTTTAGGAATGGGAATGCAAAATTGAAGAATTACCCAGGTGTTGAAAAAATAATTAAGAAAAGAATGGATGTTTGCAAGATGGTTGATGGTGAGCAGTAATTCTGTTTCATTACCAATGTAATTTCATAATAATAATAATAAAAAAAAAATTTTTTTCCAGAATCATGAAACATGATTCTTACTTTTAATAATTGTATATTGATTATAGCTAAAAAGCAGGAAATCATGCTTTTGTAAAGTTCATTTCCATTCTAAAGTCAAATTTTGCCTATTCCTGGAGTTAAGCATCTTCTATTTTCTGAAAGGAAGTAAAAGACTCCCAAATCGTGAGTTCTACATGTAGAGAGAAAACTGGATTCTTCGGTAAAGAGAAGCTGGGCTAAAGGTGGAGAAAAACTGAACTAATAGATAAGCTTCTTTGGGAGTTAAAGCAAATCCCTTATTATTGCATTATAAAATACGACTTTCTAAAACTGAGTGGATAAAATGTAGTATAACCTTTAAGTAGCTTCTTAATATATTCCCCTCACTGTGACAATAACATGACAATTAACAGATGGAGGGAAGGCATTTACTGAGCTTAGCAATACAACTGTCATTGACTCATACAAACTTTATAAAGGGAGCTGATAGTCAGGATGTGGTTTTTTTAATTGAAGCTGAAGTATTGATACATTCACATAAGAATTTTTCACGTTTGGAAAGCCTTGCCCAAAAATGTGGGTGCAAACATTTTAACATGAGTTTAAGGGAAGATGGGACAAGCTTATGAATAGAGGTCTGTTGAGGGTTGTTGGGCTGATAAACCCACATGAGGCTCAAGAAATCCAGTCGGAGTCTGGGAGGGTGTTTGATGGGCATGCACATACAGTGCTACCCCTAAAGTCATCAATTTCAGAGTGTTCCCAGTGAAACAGAAAAAAGCTGAAAATGAGATTTTTTTTTTTAGCTGGAAAGCTATTATCTTTTAAGGGAAGCTTTGCCTACTCATTTCCACTACCTTTCTCATTCCAGATCTTTGTTCCATAATTACTGGTGTTTCATCTGTTTTGTGACTTGCTTGAGAATTCGACAGGTTTTATGTTTTCTGGTAGAATTAAACTGAAGGGCCGGTTGGGTCTATTACTTTACGGCTAAACAAAAATTGTAATGACAGAGAGTGTATTTCCAAGTTTATTTTGTCAGTTGAACAGATACGCATGCAAGGGTTCGTTCCATACTGTGGTTAGATTTGTTAAAAATGAATTAATGGTTGATGACTTCTGAAGGCCAGACACCACCTGTTTCAAGAGACAGTTTCAGGGCCTTTGACAACAATCCCAAAGTGTTTGAAATACTTACCTGCAAACAGATGAAGGGAGAAGAGAAAGTCTGAGGAGAGGTTACTGATTGAAATTGATGGAATATAAATGTAGTTGAAGTTACGGATAGCAGAGCGTGACAAAAGGTGCTTCTTTCTGGAGTGTTGAGGTGCTTTCAAGTTTGAGAAGTAAGTTTTTAAAGGGAGTATGACTGTGGCTTTGGGGTCTCCTTGGATTAGGAGCAAAGTCTAGCATTAAATATGCCTGTGTTTTCCAGATCCTTTGATTTTGTGGTACTGCAACAGAAAAGAGCTTCCTTCTCCAAGGTTGTATCTCTGACGTCTGTGACAAAGCTAGATATTCCTATGGCATGCTTGAAAGTCTATTGTGATGTCATTTGTAACACAGGAAAAAATTTTATTTTGTATCTTGGATTCCTTTAGTCATAATGTTTCCCCATTTAATTTCTTTTTCTGTCCTCTGCCAGTTCTTCTTCTTGGGCAAAACCAAATACAGGTATGTGTTTTAAAAATAATGCCAGTTACTTGTTTTCTCATGGCTGCATACAATACGTGCGTCACAGTTGCCACAGAAGTAATTTGGGACAAAAGGTTTGCATATTGAGAAAATTCATATTGTCAGTCAGCTTGCTGTACAGACATGTGACCTACTCATGTTAAGACTGGCATTCTGATTCCATGCTAATAGCCCCATTGTTATTAATATATGCTGCCTGGTTCTGACCTGCTTTGTTTAGAATGCATGTTGGTTTTTAATGTGCGTGACATTTAAGGGTTATGGATTAAAAAATTAAATTTTCCAAAATAAAAAATATCTCATACATTTTTAATAGCGTTTGCAAAAGAGCTACTCTACATTTTCCCTCTAGCAAGATGGTACAGTATTGAATTAAGTATCAGTACTTCTGTGGCCATGTAAGATTTAATATTCTGGGCAAAGATATTAATTGTCTTTTGGAATGGACAGATGGATTTGCCTAAAACGTGCTTGTTAATTAATTGCATTTTTTGAAAAATGAGTAATTTTCAAATGAGATTTCAGACTTTTAATTCTTTGGTAGAAACATTTTTATATTGTAGGCGTGTCTTTTTTTTTTATTAGAAGTATATATAGGGCCACAAAAAACCATTACTTTGTGTGATTTATACATTATTGGAGTATGAATGTAGAACCTAGGTAGTGTAGAAATTCAAATCATCTCTCATGCAAAACATGTCCAAACTTGGATTGAAAATAAATAAAAATATCTCAAGAGTCAAGCTGTTACTGCTCTTCACTGCAACATGAGGGAACTGAATTTACCACTCATTTATACAAATCTGCACTTTACTTCTAATAAAAAAATATAAACTGCCGCTACGAAATTATGTATGAGGCAAGTTACCACTCTTACAGTCTCCTAAGCTTTTTCAGAAGTGCCTCTTTTAAAACTTCAGCTTCCAGTGTTCAGGATCAAGAGGAAAATGAAGTCAGCAGAAGCGTTTGCAAGCAATTTCATCTTTCAGCGAAAGGGAGAACTGAACATTGGAGCTGTGGCTAGGTAAATGTATCAAGAAAACATTAGGCTGCATAGCCCATCTAATCTCATGCTGTGCTGTAGATGATGCACATACCTGCGAACAAAGATAGTATATATTTGGTAAATTCTCAGGGATGCTGGAAAGCTCAAATATATATATTTTTATAGACTTCAATTTACCACTGTAGCTCTTTTAATCTACACTGATGTAGGATTAATTCAATGTGTACATTAAAAGCTCTTACTTTTCCCCTGTTCCATTCCTGCCTTTCATCCACTGAAATATATCTTAACCATAATAAAATTCTTTTTTTGCTAAGCTTTTACATAAAGTGTGTATGCCCATGAGCATGTTTCGTTTTTGTTAAAAAGAAAAATCTCTAAAATCACTTTATTTATTTCAGATGCCTCTTTCCTCACTGTTATTCAAAATTCAATTCAAGCTTGAATTGAAAAAAATGTTTAAAAGGACAGAATACAAGATTTTAAATAATGAATGCTGCATATATGCACCTAATATTTACCCACAGGTTTTAGGACAAGTTTTTTCCTTTGATATTACATTTTCTACATTACGGTAGTGTGGAAGGAACCATTTCTGATATAGCATGAATAGGCTCCCTGATAGGGGACCGAAAAAGAAAGAAATTGAAAAACACAAATAACAATACGTTCACTGCAATTCACTGAAAAGCAGCTAACAAAAAATCCAAATGATAAAGCGTTCACTGCAGTTCACTGTAGTAGCTATACTCGCAAAAATATTGGGCATACTTTGAGACTTTACCATCAAATGAATGAAAGATCTATAGATTCTTAAAATTTGTTTACTTATTTGAAGGCATTAAACAAATTTATTGCGCTGATGGACAGAAAGTTTTAATCACTGCAAAACATAACATCTATATTTAACTTTTTTGAAAATCTCTTTTTTTTTTTTTTTAAATTCTCTACGGTACTAGTGAACCACTCTGGTCAAATCTCTATTCAGGAGAAATATGAGTATATTTTTTTAATATATGGATTTTATGGTGGTCTATGACCATAGTGCATCAAAATTCCTTTTTATTGGTAGAAAAAATCTGCTGGTGGTGTCTGCCGTTGTCAGTCCCTTGCAATAAGGAAAGCAATAAGCTTTTCTTGCTTTAAGAAAGGTCTCTGTTCCACTTTCCTGTATTATACATTCTTATTTTGCAGTTCTGTTGTTCCTAATACGTAACAAGACTACCATTCTCTTGATGCCCCGCTCTTCAAACACACATATGGAAGAACAGTGTTTGTTTCCTGCACTAAGACTCTGTCTTGGCTACCTCTTTGGATGAGCAGGTAGTTTATTTCTCATTGATGAAGTGTTCAGATGAATAAAACGTGTGAACTTCAATTGCTTTTCTTCTGCGTGCTGTGGATTATGACTGAGACCCCCTACCTCATTTCACACAGCTGCCAAGGTAGTAGTCTAGAAATGCAGGGACAGGCTGTTATTGAAGCCTGGGTATCACGTAATTGGTAATTACAAGGGTGGTGAAAGAAGGACTATCTTTTCCTCCTGGCTCCTAGAACACAGAGTGATGGCAAGGCTGGACAGCAGCCGCTCTTTCAGGCTCTTGATCCTGAGGTCGGTCTTTTCCAAGGTCTACGTTGATTTCTGGATTGATCTGCGTGAACTAATTACTTTCTGTGTAATCCTCAGTCACAGTTGATATCACACATTTTCTAGGCTATGAAACCATTGCATAGTTAAACCAGTGTGGTCAAGGTGGAAAACAGGATTTGTGACAAAGCTGTATTTCGTTTTAAAATTCTTGCATCATTTTGCACTTTCAACTCTAGTCGTTCAACTGGAGAGAATTTAGGAGCTATTTGTAGTCAGAAGCAGTGGGATGCTGGGATTTTACGAAGTAACCAATGTAAATTGTCTTAAAATTCCATTAATTTGTGTAGGTTTTGAGTGTGGATCTCTGTCAGTGTTTAATGTGTCTTGGTTTCTGTAAAGACAGTGTTAGCAAAATGCATTATATAGGAAAATGCAGCTACTAAGGAGATGATGCCATGCTGCATTAAACAAGAGTGTAGAAAATGCAGCATTTTCTAGTAACCATTATTATTATCAGCTGAATAATGCCCTATGAGATTCCTTGTGGTATGGCTTCACAGTAGTGAAATATTCCAGGGAGCTTTTGGGTAAGAGCTTTCAGCAAGGTAATTTACAGCCCCATTTTGATATTTATCTTCACCTCTTCAGTCTTGTTTGCTTGGAAATATTGCCACATACTGGCCTGTAAATAGTGTTTTCAGTTCAATTCACAACCAGTCAGTACCTGGAGAAGAAATTAAGTCTAATGCTGTGGTTTCACAATTAAGTTTACACCATGGAGTCCAGGCATGATTTCACAATCATTAATACTGTATCTCTGCGCTACTGGATTGCTCACAGAAGAATTGTAATGTTGGGTACATGATTGCTATTCTGTCACATTATCTAGAATATATGCAACTAATAGAGTTTGTGCCAGCCTTGCGTTTTTATGCTGTCTTTATTCTGAGAGAACGGGCTATGCAACAGTAATGCAAAATTAACGTATTGACTTCCTGTTAAACACATTTTAATGGCTGAAGTGAATCTAGCACCTTGTATTATCTGACCACAGCATTTTGATTCTACACTAAGAGCCCTATGGCTAGGTGATGCTCTGAATGGTGGTGTCTAGAGGTGTAACTGACTAATAGCGGCGATTTTTTATCCAAGAGCTCCGGACTCTTTGGCTATTCAGTCCTGTCTTGCTCTTTATGAATGTTTTATACTCCGTTAAAAGTTTCGGAGCTATTGGAGATTGTGCTGGGATACTTTTGCATTGTTTAAAAATCATTAATCAGACTCCAGTTGCAACACTTTTAAACTGGTGGTGATAGACAAGCAAGAGGTCAGCAAAGTCTTTGGATCCCAAAATTGACCATTCAACAGTCTTGTCACTTCTGAATTTTACTGGCTTACTACCAAGTTATCTAGATTGTCTTTCTGGCTATTGTCACTGTTGATCAGCCAATATGTATTGAAATTATTTGTGCATCCAGTTCCACGTCTTCCAAGGTGAAGAACAGGGGCTATCTAAAAGATGTGATTGCCAACTTTTAGGGATTTCATTTGGGTCGATTTCCTGTGAAAAATATTCAGAGAAATTGAATCCTCATGGATAGATTGAAATTGTATTCCTTATCAACTCTTCAGCTAAGGGATGGTTATTATTTATTACCAAATACATTCTTTGTTATGAGATGGGCTCTCTAAAGAGATAAGATCTGTAATTTTTAACAAGATAAACTGAAATCACCTGTTACAGAGGTACAATTTAATGCTAAAACTGTTACAGATAGGACTCCAATTAGATTCCCCATTCTTCAAACTAAGCAAACCAGCTTCTAGTATCTCTTCACGTGTGGTGCATCCAGATGATAACCACCCAGATGATGCTGAACTCCCCCCAGTTTCTTAACATCTGTCCTGTACTGGGGGCGTGCAGGACTGGATGCAGTGTCTCAGATGAAGCCTCACGAGTGCTGAGCAGAGGAGAATCACTTCACTCTGCCTGATGGCTGTGTTCTTGCTAACAGAGGTAAATGCTCTCTTCTCTGCCTCATACGATGGGATATGTTTTAAGACAAGAAGTCTCTTGTCTGGCGTGTAGAACGATTGAAGGATGTATTTCAGAAGTTCAGAAGGAAAAGTTTTACTTCCCAAAATAAAAAGGAATGGAAATTCTTTCTGGATTTTCAGTATCCTAAAGCTTTCATTCAAGCGTGTAGTTATTGTTGAATGACTTGCAGCTTTTGACCTCCCATATGTTTACTTCCATATTTTGATACTTTCAATACACAGAAAACATTAACAATCCCTGGAGAAACATTTCAGTTCAAATACAAAACCTCACTTTGTATATTTACCAAAGTTCCTGCTG
>NW_009188128.1:6827-8527 GCF_000690835.1 Fulmarus glacialis
CAGTTTGTCCTTCGTCTTGCAATCTCGGGCTGTGTTCTAACATTTTAGATTTTAATATCTCTGTAGGCTTCAGCTTTAGCAAAACCAATGCCACAAAAACCCAAGTACTGCATTTATCAGTTTGAGAGCTGGATTGCCAACTGTCAAATTAACTGTTGGATCTACATATTCCTTAGACACCTTCTAATCCCACACTGCCTTTGCCTGATCACCAGAGTTCTGGCTAGTTTATGGTTGCAGACAAGTTAATCTGTTTATCTCCAGGATAAACAAAACAATCCAAATAGATATATTCTCCTACGCAATAGTGCTTTAATCCTTCTAAAATAATGGTCCCAAGCATATTGGACTATTTGTTCTCATTAAAGCCACTGGTTTGCAGTTTTGGTAATTCATTCCTCTGCATAGGGCTGTGGAATTACTCTCTTTTCAGCAGTCACAAAACTTTTCTTATGCCTGGAATCTAATGGCATCTCCCTTTAGTGAGTATTCAAATATTAATTCTTTCACTCACCAGTAAGATAGCACAGGTACTCTTAATACGCTTTTTCATAAGACTGCTGTCACCCTGAGGCCTCAGCCGAGTCCCTGACCAGGTTAATCAGGCTATCTTTCTGGTTCATCAGTTCATCTGTTAACCATTTGTTTTCCCAGTTCATTTTTCTGCCGATCAGTGCACAGTTTTACACACTGAATGCAACTAGAGCACTGCCTCGGTACTAAATAGGAGGAAATCAACTAAGACTGGAGTCTCCATTTTGTCTCTGTATGCTTAATTTGAACTTGAGATAGTTCAGTCCCCCTTACTTCCTCATTTTTCTTAGGAAAAAAATGCAAAAAACACAGAAACTTGCTTTAGATAGAAGAATATGTGAATTGTGAAGATTAAAGACAAAGCAATTTACTGTACATGGATAGTCATACTGTTAAGGCGTATAATAACCAAGAATATGGGAGAATGTACAGTGGGTTCAAGATAGGTAAGTTTTCCCTGACATTGTTGGAAAATACTTCTATTGTATAAAGGAAAGCCAGACTTAATAGTCCCCATTTAGTCAGTGGGGAAGCAGCTATTAACTGTTCCCTGGTAGTACTCTTCACCATTCTTCCCTCTCTGTTTAAGCTAAACTCCTCAGTGTATGTAAAAACTGCATTTATATGTGTAACATTGTATGTGTCATTATGTCAGGTTAGAAATCAATTTTTTTTTAACCTACCATACCTGAATATCATTCTTATTTGTTGTTCCCTTTACCATCACCTCATTACTTACATCTTACGAAGAGAAAATCTAGCTGGTTTGGACTTTAATATATTGAAAGTCAATATTAAGCCCAAGCTATTTCAGTATTAACTGACATCATTCTAATTTGTCTGAATATTGTAGTGCAATTATTAAAGTGTATTTTTGTCTGTAAAATAATGTCCCATTTTAGGAAGGCATGTATCTTGGAATCATGAAATGGTTTGCGTTGGAAGGCATCTGTAAAGATCACCTAGTCCAACACATCTGCCGTGGGCAGGGACATCTGTCACTAGATTGCATTGCTCAAAGCCCCATCCAGCCTGACCTTTAACACTTCCAATGATGGGGCATCCACAGCTTCTCTGGGCAACCTCTTCCAGTTCCAGTGTCTCACCACCCTCATTATAAAAAATGTCTTCCTTATATCCAATCTAAATCTACCCTCTTTCAGTTT
>NW_009188128.1:8558-17336 GCF_000690835.1 Fulmarus glacialis
CCCTTCCCCTGCCACTACAGGCCCTGGCAAAAAATCTCTCTCCATCTTTCTTATGAGCCTCCTTTAGGTATTGAACGGCCGCAATAAGGTCTCTCTGGAGCCTTCTCTTCTCCAGGCTGAACTCTCTTGGCCTTTCTTTACAGCAGAGGTGTACCAGCCCTTGCGTCATTTTCGTGGCCCTCCTCTGGACCCACTCCAACAGGTCCATGTCTTTCCTGTACTGGGGACCCCAGAGCTGAACGCAGTACTCCAGGTGGGGTCTCAGCAGAGCAGAGTAGAGGGGCAGAATCACCTCCCTTGACCTGCTAGCCACGCTTCTTTGGATGCAGCCCAGGATATGGTTGGCCTTCTGGGCTGCAAGAGCACATTGTCAGCTTAGCTTTTTTTTTTGCCCAGCTTTTCATCCACCCAGTCCTTCTTGGCAGGGCTGCTCTCCAGCCTCCTTTAGGTATTGAACGGCCGCAATAAGGTCTCTCTGGAGCCTTCTCTTCTCCAGGCTGAACTCTCTTGGCCTTTCTTTACAGCAGAGGTGTACCAGCCCTTGCGTCATTTTCGTGGCCCTCCTCTGGACCCACTCCAACAGGTCCATGTCTTTCCTGTACTGGGGACCCCAGAGCTGAACGCAGTACTCCAGGTGGGGTCTCAGCAGAGCAGAGTAGAGGGGCAGAATCACCTCCCTTGACCTGCTAGCCACGCTTCTTTGGATGCAGCCCAGGATACGGTTGGCTTTCTGGGCTGCAAGTGCACATAGCCGGCTCATGTCCAATTTTTCATCCACCAGTCCCCCCAAGTCCTTCTCGGCAGGGCTGCTCTCAATCCCTTCATTCCCGTCTGTATTGATGCTGGGCCTTGCACTTGACCTTGTTGAAAAAACTTCATGAGGTTCACATGGACCCACTCCCCCAGCTTGTCCAGGTCCCTCTGGATGGCATTCCTTCCTCAAACGTACCAGCTACACCACTCAACTTGGTGTTATCCACAAACTTGCTGAGAGTGCATTCAATCCCACTACTTGTGTTATTGATGAAGACAATAATGAAGATATTATATAGTACTGGTCCTAGTACGGATCCTTGAGGGACACCACTCGTTACTGGTTTCCACTTGGACACTGAGCCATTGATTGTAACTCTTTGAATGCTGCCATCCAGCCAATTCCTTACCCATCTACCAGTCCATCCATCAAATCCATACCTCTCCAATTTAGAGGTAAGAATGTTGTGGGGAACAGTACGGATGTTGAAAACCTTCTCGTGACTAAAAGGAGGAGAGAAGTTGTGTTAAATTCCTTTCCATAGTAGCGTATAAATATTATTTCAAGAGAAAATATTTTAAACCATTTCCTTTATTTCTTTTTCTTTTGAATTTAAAACCTTTGGTAGTCAGCAAATGTATTCTTAGCATTCTCTCCATATATAAGAGATGTAAGAAAAATCTGGAAACATTTTAGATTATTTTAAAAGTTTCATAACTTCTTAGATTGCGAATCTAAATATCAATGACGAACCCATATATTACGCTTTTAACCTGTGTTATAATTAGGGTAGACAAGACATTAAATGAATCATAAGCTTTCAGTATTTTTTTGGAAGCAGTTACTTAATATCTTAAGAATAAGTTTAAACATCAGTTTATAAAATCATTCATACAGACAAAATAGCATTTGCAAACTGACCTGTAACACCTTATTTTTCCATTTTTCCATTTGAAGAACATGTATGTTACAAAGGTAAAAATTTGAAATACATTAGGCACATAGTTTAAATGTTAATTTCATGTCTATCTTTAGGAAAAGATTACACCATATAATATGACTTTTTATTCCTTGCTTTACCATATCAGTGTGGCATCATGCAGTGCTGGCTTGAAAGAGAAAAATGTAATTAATTTGGAGCTGAATGGATTCGTTTTGAGAGAAAAACATAAAAAGTATCTTGGTTTTGATATTCACTGAAATCATTGCAGCCAGCCTGAGTACCGCATTGTACTCCAGCCATCTGTAGAATAATCCAGATCTAGTACTGTATTCCTTCACTTTGCTCTCTCTCCTTTAAAGCAACCTGTATGAACTGTAATTCAATAGCACACAGACTTGAAGAAAATAAAAGGGGATTTGATACCCTCTTTCAAATTGCTTATGTTACCCAAAAGTTGGGTTTTTTCTTCCCTGAGAGGATTACTACCTATATACTTATATTCATATTCTGGCTTTGAAGGAAACTGTGGGTGAGTGGTTTGATTGCATGTTCACTCTATGTGAAAACACTTACACAGCACTTGTAGTACTTTCTGTCCTTAGCACTCTGTCCAGTTCTCTTTGTAAGCAGTGAGAATTCAATTCACACCACACCACTGCATCAAGCTTTAAATAACTTTTCAGCAAAAGTAACAAAGCAAGAAAATCACTGACATTACATTGTCTAAAATACAAAATAGCTAATTTTTTCATCATTATTACATGTGTAAGCTTCAGCGACAAACTGAGAAAGAAAAGTTGTTGGTGCATTGCTTCATAATAAGTGCTTGTTTCCATATTCCTCTTAATTTTGCAGAGTCACAATCAGAAAAGACCACCCAGTCTTTTTTTTTAATCCTTGTAAAAAGGAAAGCTTTTTGTCTCACTTGAGAAACTTTGCTCTTAAAGACCTCTTCCAGTTTTGCACTATGCTGAGTTTGCTTGTGTCAGGGTGGTGATGTCTTTTTCATCACACTCTGACTTCGGTATGTCTTTGATCCAAATGGGTAGCCCAGGTGCAAGGCCTTGGTGGGTTGCTTCTGGTGAGGAAGATACTGGCTAGGAGTCTGGCATTTATTTGTGGATTGTAGCAAAAATTTGAGTATTGTAGCAAAAGCTGTACCTCTGTTCTATTTCTTAGAATACAGTAAAAATAGTAGTAGGTGACTTCCTAATTGAAAAAAAACCACAACCCAAAACCAAAAACATTACTTTACAAACAATCTTATTCCCTAAGAGCTCTGTCTTTGATCCTGCTGGAGACTAGACTGCTAGTTGACGACCCTCACTCCTGCATGGCTTTCCGGCCTCTTCAGCAGCTGAGACTTGTGTGCAAGCACCCAGTTGCTAGCTGCTGGAATGATTTGCGCACTGGAGATCAGAGATATGCTTGCTGACAGCCACTAACACCCTTTTAGCACAGAAAAAACCCCAAACATTTTAACTTTTCCTGTCTGCCTAACAAAATCCAAATTGGTGATACTCTGATTGACCCATCCCAAACAAAAGAACTAATTTACAAATTATCTAATCTTGACATTTTGTAAATATTTAAGCAGATTTTTTGAAAAGGTGTTTTCACATCAGTTACATTGATTTCACGTGGATGTGAGCTTTCTTAGATCTTTCTTCTCGCTGCTGGCATCTTTTATCCAGTCTCTTTTCTTTTGCCTCAGTTGAAACAATAGATACTTTCAGGTTTTGTGGTGGTGAAGAAAGGCCTTTTGTGGTAAAACAATGCAGTGGTGCAGTAAGTCATTGAACCAGGTGGGCTCAGAAGCTAACTGCAAAAAGATGTCAGCTTCCTCCATTCATCTAAAGCCTTCTTAAAGTGTTACTCATCTGCATCACTACACCATATAAAATTCCTGTCGGAGCAGTTGCTTTAGGTGCGGATGCAGACGACAATAACCCAAGTTTCTCTTGCCGGACACAGGAATTTTTGTCTGGCTTTTAGCTGAGACCAAAGGGCTGAGCGGTTTGGATCACAACTTGAGCTTTCTCTAAGTCCAGCTTTCTTCAGACCCAGCATTAGATGTCTATCTGATTTGAACATAAAGGATTTGCAACTCCATGTTAATCACGTCAGTTACAAGCAAGCTGTGTGAGAAGCTCTCTAAAACACTCTGTCCGTGTTGTTGAATTGCTCTTCTTGCTGTAGGAGGTTTTGACCATTGTATATCTACATACAAATCTCTCATTCTGCCTGCAATGCTGTAGGGCTGAGCTCACTGTCCTAAGATACGTATCCAAGTTGCAATGTTTGCCATTTGAGTCCATAATCTTAAGTTTTCAGATGCCAATGCTAGGCTAATGTTGCACTTAATATTTATATTCAGTTCTGTTAGCTTCCTGGAATTGGATTATTTTCTGAGTACAATAATGGAAGTATTTCATAACCATGCCTACATGACATCTTTTCCATGTGTAGTTTGTAAAACATGAATTTGGCTGTGATCAAATTCAGCAAACACATGAGGTCAGAAAAGCTTGAAAGCATCTCTGGAGCCAGTGTGCTTACTGCTGGGCTCTCTGTTTCGTCAGCAGTAGTTCTCTACGAGTACAAGCATAAGAAGAAAAGTGAATTCCTTATCATTCAAGGTGAATGTAAGACTATTGTGTCAGCCTTGATGTGAGATATCTTTAGAATAGTAGTGTGAACTCACTTCTATTCTTCATGGTGTTTGAAGACTCACATGCTAGCCCTGGTGGAAATAAATGAAACACAGAGTTGTAACTCGCTGTTTTCCCTTGCAGTGTTCATGAACTTAATTTTTTTTATATCATAATTTCTGTTCCAAATAAGCCGTACCAAAACACGAAAGATCAAAGAATTTAATTTCTTCTCAGGAATAAAATTATTTAGTCATCAAAGTAGAGTTCTGCCTACAGAAGAAAGTTGTATTCTGATAGTTACAGACTGTACACTGTATAAGCAATATACAACAATTAGGGTGTATGTGCTTTCCTAGAGACTCTTTTTTCCATACTTGATACCATGAAATTTAATAGGAAGAAAGGGTATATTTATTTTAAACTTGTAGTGAGGTTGCTTCTTCAGAGAGCTTTCTATAGTATTATGAGTACAGTAGAATTTGCAAAATTAGGAGAGAGATGAAATACGGAAGTTGTCATTATTAGGACCTGTGTTCCTTAGATTAATCAGAGGTATTCTTAGTAATTGTGTGGCGGCCTATAGTGAATGAAACTAACAATTTTCAAACACATCTTCTCCTGGATACTATATTTGGGAATTATACCTACACGTTTTCTTATTGAGTCCTGAAGTTACAATGACACATTTGTGCGGATGGATGCTTTATGCTGTTGGTGACTGATCCTGTGCAGAGATTAGTGAGGAATCAATAATGAACTTGTACTGTGTATAGTTGTCTTCAAAGAAGGGAAGGGGATGTGAAGGTATATACAAAATACAGAACAGGCATAGAAGGAAGTCAGCCTTTCAATAGATCTTCTATGATCCATTTTCCATACGTAGAACATACAGGGAGGTATCAGTACAAAAGACCTGCTTTTAAATATTTCTTGTGATAGGCATGTACTGATACACATTTACCACCTATTTCTCCAAAAAGCATGTTTGTTCACTGTGATGTTTTTGTAAAAGTGTATTTAACATAATCTTTGCACAGAAGTGCAAACCCTACAACTCTACATATCTTTTTGAGAGGTTTTCCATGCAAAAGTATCATTAAAAGACCAATCAACCTAATGATGTTATTTATAGGAATGTAAATTCCTAGTACATTCAAGGCAAAGGAACCCTCTGCCTGGGTACAGCTGTTGGAAAAAAAAATGCTTTGCTATGTCCCTTTTCTGTAGCAAGATGGTATTTACTCTGACTAGGTGTATTGAGGTGAAAACAGAAGTTCTTTGTTTCCAGGTAATTGTCTCAGTTTTAAAAGCATTTTTCTCCCCTGTTGTGAAGAAAGGGGCCTGTCTGCCTCTAACGATCTGTGATCTTCCCAGCCTATGTCCCATTTCTTGTCTGTAGCTTTGCACCAGTTCAGCCAGCCAGTGGTGGATATTTTCATGAAGGTGGAAGTGAACTGGAGGAGTGAAAATGGAAATAGACAGTTCTTGTGGCTGTTTGTTGGGTCTTCTGCAGGTCTCCAAATGCCTGCAGAGTCTGTTGATTCACTACCGGACTGGTTAATGAATTTATTCTAGGCACTTTCCATGAAAACATGCTTAGATGATCCTGTATCTGCTGAAGTAAGATTATCTGTATGTATCTCCAAACTATCCATTTCCAGTAACATTTGATTACATCTCAGGAATCAACACAGAGCTTTGGGTAGGGAGCTTATGACTGCATTGCAAAGGGAGGGAAAGACATCCTTAGTAGGCTGCTGATTTTTATCTCCCTAAATACCACAGGGAATTTGAAATTCTTAAGCTTATATGAAAAAGAAATGCAACTTTGAAAGGTAGAATGCAGTAAAAGTACAAACTAAATGTTAACATATCGATCAGGAAAAGGGGGTTAGTATGAAAGATGTTCTGTTTTATAACAGTTACGCATTGAGACTTGAAATGTAATTCAGTCATAAGGCACGATTTTTTTTTCTCTACAAAATAATTATTTGGTATTGCGAATGAAAATAAGCTGGGAAGAAGAATGTAGTTTGAAGGTCACATTTCCTGATGATATGAAAGAAGTGTAATTAGGAATATATAAGTCGGTATTTAACTCCCTGTCTTCTGCTGAATCCCTTAGCTGAATTATATCCATCTATTGCTGTAAGAATATAAAGAAGTCTTAGTTGCTGTCTCTTACGTGCAGAGAGTTAAGGAACAGGTGTGCTTTTAAGTGATGCTGGTCTGTTTTAACGCATCTTCTTTTCTTACTATGCTACAATTCATCTTTCTGACCAAGGAGCTTAAACTTGCTAATAAATTCTGTGAGATACAACTTACGACCCTCTTCCCATCTGTAAGTGCCTAAGCGAATGCATAGTTCTCCAGGGTCCAAGGAAATTTAAAGGAAGTCTGAATTGATGTAGCACAGACACTGATAGGTCCAGAGGGAAATGTACGCTACTAAGAATCAGCTGGGGTCTGTTTAGGAATGCATCTGAATTTGGCCGTAAACTGATTAGTTTAATTATCCATATCCTTCCATTATATCTGAGATTTTAAGGATATCTGATGGGAATAAATAGGGGAATGGAAAGCAAATGTGAAAATACTCTTCTCTTAAACCTAATTGAGATGTGGCTCAAGATAGTATTAAAGGTTATATTAGAATATGGAGACTGAGATATGTGTTGCTTCAGCTAGTTACTATTAACAAACTTCGCTGAATATACTGTAATTTTTTACATGTGCTCAGTCATAGAACATTATCATTATCAGTAGACATTTAGATATACAAACCAGCCTGTCCCTCCATCTGTTTGCTTCAGAATACTTGGCATTTATTTTGCAACGTCGTAAAGTAGTTACAGCTTTGCAGTTGAGAACTATTACAGCAATATCAATTTTTCATATTCAAGTTAGTTTTAAAACCAGAAGTTTGTCTTTTATTTATAACCCCTAGAGCCTTGCTCTATTCTTATGCATGAGGTGGGGAGTTAAATGTGTGGAATACAGCTGGGCAATAAATAAGGTTGCAAAACTCTGTCATTACTAATAAAGCCTTTTGCAGTAGTACATTAAAATAGAAGTATCTAGGGCATTGGATTAAAAAAAACCCCACCAAAACCAAATCCTTTGATTATAACCAGGAATGTGCCTCTGCTTTCTGAAGTATTTTAAGGAGACACATTTTTTGCATGGTTTCCACAGAAACGTTTTACAGCAAGAAGGTATTCATGTTTAAAATAAATTGTTAACTGAGGCAACGGGAAATTGGAGACTCTTTTACATCTTGTGTAGTTGAACCTTCATAATTTTATGCTAATTATCGTGTTCAGCTAAAAATTTGCCTAATTGTTTGCTGGTGGTTGTAAGCTAAGTGTATATTGAATTATTGTGGCTATTTAGTAGAATTAGCCATACATTCAGAATGGCTGTTTTGGATAGGATAGCATATTAACGTTGACTGGAACGGGAAGTTTTTATCTTCCATTTTCCTTTCCCTTGTCTTCCCTCTTCCCTGCCCCCCACCCCCAAAGGAAATTTGGTTTTGAACAGCTGTTCTAGAGACTGGTGAAGATGTTATGTTTTTTAAAATTATACCAGACAATAAATGAGAAGATAGGTAAGGGAAGAAAACAACCCTAATCAGTTAAACTTATTAGAATTTCACAGAAGTTCTCAGGAGGCTGTAAATTGTAAATTGATACAACCCTGGGGTGAGAGAAGAGGTAGAATGAAATCAGATTCCATCTAGATCTATAAAGGCAAAATGACACTAAAATTTAATTTAATTTTAATTTAAAAATGCATTCAGTAGTGATATGTGGCCAAATATGTTAAACCATACGTTTCAGAAAACTTATTACCATATTCCTTGCAATGGATTCAGAGTGCTGTAAAGATTTGTCTTGGACGACACCTGCAATTCATGCAGGCTTTTCCAGTGGTAAGTGCAATGCTCTGCCGTGTTTAACAGCAGATGAGCACATTGAACTTAACGGCAACTTTATTTAGCTGAAGATGCTGCACATCACCTCTTTAGCTATGCTCGTTGAGCGTATCGCTCCGGTGCTGTCCCTGCCACTTTTCTTGGGTATGGAGTCAGACAAAAAGCCTGTCTCCATATTTTCAAAGCTGCCCAAAGAAAGAATGTTTTGTATTTTAGAGATTTCTTTGTCTTCGTAAGAATAACATCTTCAACAGTGTTTCTCTGATGCTATGAAGCTGTCACCCTCAAGGCGAAACTCTTCAAAGTAGGAGCTAGGACTTTTACTGCCACAGCGACAAAGTTTGGGATGTAATTAGAAGAAAGTATTAGAGTGACTGAGCGTGACAATGGGAATATATTCAGTTTACTTTTCTGGTTACTTCGTTTGGTTTTCTTTCACATGAAGACGGTAACAGCAAAGAGGCAATGAGATGCCAGAAATGAGGGAAAG
>NW_009188128.1:17367-19659 GCF_000690835.1 Fulmarus glacialis
AAGGTGAGGAATAGGAGGAAATTTATCAGGAAAGAGGAAAAGAGTATGATATATACTTGATAGAAGGAAGAAAGAAGTTAGACTTTTCTTATTTACTTTCTGGGAAACACGTAGTAGGTCAGAGACAACATCTGAAAACCTGTATGTGTGGATGAAAGAAGGCAGCTTAGCTGTACTTTTTGTAAATAGGCTGAGACTCTGTCTGCACACAGTGACATTTAATTAAGTCAGTAAGCTGAAAGTTATTTTTTTTATCCTATGTTTTAGTTACGGTTGAAAAATTATAGCTGTTTGTAATTTTGTATCTTTATCTGAGCAAAATTCCACGAAGTAGATTAGGAATTTGCCTACTCTGGGGACTTCAGCAATATTCTATCTATACAGTCATTTTTAATACTATTTTACTGAGTAATTAAAGAACTGGATGATAACCTAGTCCTGTGGCACATTGTTTTAGTTACAATTGTTTGTGTTCACACAGAATAAAGCAAATAAGCCAATAATGAATATCTCAGCTAAAAATGGGGGCCATCAGCCTGCTCAGGCATAGCTTTTTCTTGTAGGGACCCAGTTATGATATGATGTTTTTGTGGTCTATATGGGAACTCCTGATCACATAACAATGATGTGATCATCCTAGGGGCTCATACTAGTGAGAAATTTAATATTGTAAAAATAACATTTTTAACTGACGCCGCACTTCTGCATGTTTTTTTTGTGACACTGCTCTCTGCTGAAGAGACGTAGTAGATATACCAGGTTTTTACACACAGAAAAATCTGTTTTAGCAGAGGATTAAGTGCAGATAAACAACATATTTCATAAAAGATTGTTACGTCCTCTCTCCCATTGACACTCCCATCCCCACCCCCAGATCAGAAACATAGCCTGGCACGGCATGCTTTCTTTTAGATCTCCACAGACATTTGCCTGCCACAATGCAACATAAATTTCATCTTAGTTATCAGACTGTGATTATTAAATAGTAATGGGAAGACAGATTGTTCAGAAAGCATAGTGATTTTGTTTTAGTATAAAAAGAACCTGAATTAAAAGGACCGTGCTTTTTTCTGTTTGCATACCCTATCTTATAACTTACAGTAATTGATGTAGTTAGAGCAGAATATGAAAGACAAGCTTTTCAACTTCTTTTTTTTTGTGTGTGTGTGAGAAATTGGTCTTGCTTGCTGATCTGAAGTAGTACCAGAAGATGCCCATATTGAATGAGACATAGAGCTCAGAGAAATAAGATCTGGTGGTTGGAGGTGTCACACACCCACTGCCCCTCTCTGGAGGCATTGCAAAACTGTTGTATTGAAATCCAGCAGACACTTCTGCCAGAAACCATGTAAGAGATGACCCTGACTATTCATTGACTGATAAACTTTAAGATATATGATATCTTCCTTTTATTCTGAACCTCCTCTTTTCAGTTTTGTTTCCTTCCATTTAAACACCAAAATCCTTCTGGCAAATGCCAAACAAACGTCCAGGCTGAAATGGTAGATCCATTTGCTATTAGTGTATCTTTCTTCTTTCCTCTACCCCCTTTCTTTTCTGAAGAAACCAGTTGTTTGCTTTCTCTTTGTTTCTTAGCTGTTAGAAAGCCTTTAAAAATGTTTTTACTTCCCTGTCACGGCATTATGCTCTATGGAGGGAGGATCAGTTGGAGTCATGGCAAAGAGAACTGCTGTCCTGGTAGTTTTATTTTGTATTCACTGTACGATTCCCAGAATTGCATTGTTCCTTCCCAGAGGGGGAAGATTGGTCTCTCATGCAAATCACTGGTCCTTTTCTGGGCTTTTGTAGCCTTCCTGAAATTGTTGGAAAGGATCCTTCTTTCTGCAGAGCGGGGAGGAGGAATTGCACCAGACAGGCTGGCCCCAGTCATTTTATCCCTTTCCTGTGTCTTACAGCTCCTTTTGAGGAGCAGGCACCAGGCAGTACCTATCCTGAGTTCCCAGGGCTTCTGCTGCTCTTGTGCATTTGGTGCGCCAAATTCAGCAGCATTATTTGACTTAAATCGAGACTTGCATTGGTATGAGAGTACACAGAATCTGGCCCACAGCCTTGTCTGTATGCAAAAGAATCCTTGCTCATTTAAGCTGAATTGATAGATAAGCGTTTTTCTTCTGATTTAAGTGGTACATAAAGTTGGTACCAGTTAAACAAAATTAGCGTGTGTACGTTATTTCAGCGGATAATATTTTGTGAGTAGAGGTGTCTACAGATTCAGTTTTCACAGAGCCTTGTTAGTGTTAATGGAAGTGCAGCCGTTATCCTCAGGAATGC
>NW_009188128.1:19690-58786 GCF_000690835.1 Fulmarus glacialis
AGCAACAACACAGAGAATGTGCAGCAGTAGTTAGGAATTCATTTTAAAATAAGTAAAGTGACAAAGCGAAGCAGAAAGAATAAGGCTAGAAACAGTCTGGATAGATCTGCACTGTGATTGAAAGTAGCAGGCATTAAACTACCTGTTTTTTGCAAGTTAAGCAGGACAGAAATTTTGATTTAACCCCTGTCTTCACAGACATCAGCACATGCGTGCAGAGGATTATTACCACCATCTGTTTTACCCACAGTAGTTTCCATCAGTTGTGTTATTTTGCTTTTTTAGTGTTTAAGCACTACTTTGAAGCTGTTGTGTTAATTGTTAACTTAGGCTGAATCTGTGCATAGATGCTTATAGCACTGTCAGCATCCTAAGATCATAACTGTTAGAATAATGAATGGAAGTATTAGCTATGTGCCAGTGCAGTATATTAATAGCTGTGCAAATTCGATCAAATACGCTACTGACTTTGTCATTGTGTAATGGTATTTACCAGATCTTAGATGGACTCCTGAGAAAGATGAATGTAATCTTTCATTTTTACCTGACTTAAAAATAAGATAACAAAATCATTTTCATAGAATATTTTATTACTGTTCTTCACAGCAGGAGAATAGATGTACCTGTAGACTTGAATTCTTCACTGAAATGGAACATGCATATATGAGGGACATCGTAGTGAATGGAAGGAAAACTAACTGTTGCAACCATTATCTTTCAAGTAGCTCAATCTCACATTCTGAATTATTGGAATGAATACCAAAAAGAGAAAAAAAAAGTATGCTTATTCCTTTTCTTATTTTTTCCTTCACAGAACCTGAAGAAAGTGTTTGTAGAATTTAGTCATCAGGAGCTGTTTGAGTTCTACAACAAGGTCTGTAGATTTTACAATACTATAGTTTCTTTGTAAACACCTTATGCTGCTCAGCAATATGAATTAAATTTAATGAAACTGGAAGGAAAATGGATCCAACTTTAATTAAGGCTGTTGGATTTGTTTGATCACGTAAAGCATTTTCAAAAAGAGTCTCTGCATTCAAATTTGGAATAGGCATGGCTTGGGTCATTGTAAGCATACCTGGTGGTTAGATCAAGAGGAGTAGCTGATGATTAACAATGAGGAGCTCTCTGGAAAGAGCATCTTTGTGTTATGTCTTCAGTCGAAATGCCAGGCTCGTAATCCAGTCAAAATGAACTCGTATTATTTTTTTACCTTGTTATTATGCATTGAAAATTCACAGCAAAACATCTGCGCATGTAAAAAAGGCAGTATTTAGACAACTGTTTCTTTAAAATTTGAATATTTAAACTGCAGCAATGAATTCTAATAGCTTCATGTAAAAACAAATATTCATGAGTACAGGATTTTTTTATTGCTATGTGAATAGATTTGGTATGCATAGTTGAAGATACTGAAACGTATTTTTTTCTGTTTGCATGTTTCTAAACAACATTTTATACGAGTGGAGTTTTTTCTCTCTTTTTTATTCCTTTAAATAGCTGGAAACTATACAAGCACAGCTGGATTCCCTTACGTGATGTTTTCGAAGACTTACTTCTTCATCACACTCCTGCCACCTCATTATTTTGAATTGAAGATAGATTGCCAAGCTGTGTTTGCTGAAGGGTTCAGTGGGTTGCTTCCTGTAAAATTATATGGCTTATCTCCTTTTTAGACCAGTAACATTAGCCAAGAGTCTTTGTTAAGAGTCTGAATATTCTAATGGACTTTCTCTTGTTTTCTGAGCAATTGTGAAGAATGGCTTTACTTGCAAAAAAAAAAAAAAAAGAATGCTGCTCTGCTTCAGAGGGGGTTTTTTTGTCCTGTTATGTGTGTTACTTGATTCTGGTAGAAATTTGCAGTGAGGGACCAGGAATAAAATCTATCTTTTAGACATAAAAGAAGTATAAAAGTAGTAAGAAAATACACAGCTAATAAAACCTCTATCCTTTTGAATTGTTATTCACATGATTGATAATGCTTATTGCAAATTTGTCAAAATAAATTCAGAATTTAAAAATGGATTGGTTTAGTTTGGGCTATTTTAACTTCATTTCATTATCTTTGTTCTTTTTTAGTTGTTTTTTTTTTCTTCTAAATCAACAATGTCACTGATTTCAGTGTTTAGTTTTGGCACTGAGAATAAATACGGCTTCCTAGCACTGCATGCATACCAATGAATCTAAGTAATATGGTGTGTAACTGGGGTGAGAAATCTCAGAGTATACAACAAAGAACACTGAAATAGTCTGACAATCATATTTCTGAAAGCTATTTGTTGATCCTTCCTAACGTTGTCCACCACCGTTTTTAGATCGAACAGGAAGAAAGAAAGTACAGTGACTTAAAGGCCAAGTTAGTCATATTTTCACACATTAGTTCCAGGTGAATGGAGTTCATAAGCAGTATGAGAAGATAAAAGTCATCTTAGTTCTTGTTTGTTGCCATTCATTGACAGGCAACTTCATTGCTGCACCTTGATAATGGGCACAGTGTACAACTCTCTACTCCAGGCTAGTACAAGATGAGAGGAAATAAAAATCTTTGGCATTAGCTTGTCTTTCTTCCTCCTTAAGGGATTTCCTGAACAAGGCTTTCTTCTTCCACATACCTAAAACAGGGATGGTTAATATCCATCCACCAGTTGCCTTTTGAGATATGTTTGCTTGTGACACTAGATATAAGTATAGCCAAAAGGTATGTTTTGAATAGCTGGTGTTTAGGTCCTCTTGTGCCAGATTTCTTGCTTTGTTGCTTTTGGAGGGTTGTTTTGGACATTTTGTGTTGCTTTATTAGGGATTGTGCTGTCACCTCTAGAATACTGAAGGAGTTTGCACCAGTTGTCTAAGCTGAGAGATAATAGATTTAGAGGATAAAGTCATTAACACCCTATGTGTGAGTAAAGAGCACTGAAGAGAAAAAACACATTTATCATAGTTCCTAACTGAAATGCCAGATGATACTGTACCACTCTGGTAAGGTAACACTGTTACCCTGTTGGAAAGAAGAAATGAGTCACCGTTGCACGGCAGAATCTTCCCCTGTACACCTTAAGAGGCTGGCTGCCAAAATCAAGTCTTGCCTCAAGCCACTGGCAAACGTGCCTTATCATCTGGGGATATAACACTCTCACCCATAGACATCACGTCCTCAGCCTGGCTAATCAGCAGCAGCTTGCCGGCTCGCTCCTCTCAGGCTGCATAGGTTGGTGTGTGTCTGCAGGTGAGCACATCCCCACCGTTCGCTCTGCCTGCCAGCATTAGCAGTGCTTTGTACTTAGCGCAGCTAGGAAAATCCCCTTCTTCTTGACACTTAGGTCCTGGCTTCTCCACTGGTCATGTGGGACAGTATGTCATGTGCTAGGGCACTGCTCCTGAGTGTTTTCCCCAAGTTTCCAGAGCTTAAGATCTGGAAGTCAGGTCTGAAGTGAGTTGAAGATTCTCCTGTGTGGACACAGGACATACTAAGGCAGTTGTATGAGTGTGAGAGAGGGGTTAAGTTATCTTTGTGAATATAGGCAGGGATTGATGAATCCTGGAGGAGGGGGTGAAGGCAGGACCAGTTTGGAGTGCAAGAAGCATTGGACAAATTAGCAGGCACATCTGAAGAAAAAGAAGTCGTCAAAGACAGAGTAGGAAGAAACCAGGCGTGGGAAAAAGGAAGGAGAGAACAAAGTAATGGATATTCCCAAGGGTGGAATTTGGGAGTTGGAAAACTATAAGGAAGAGAGGAGGAACACTGGAAAAGATGGCAAAAGTATACATACAAAGAAAATATTAGGCAAAGGAGGAGAAAAACCTTACATAGTAGGGGAATGGGAAGAAAATTGGGGAAACTAAACCTGAGTTGACTATGAAAACTCTGGCCAGTTGTGTAACTGTATCTAGTATTTTGAACTAACTCATAAGTGTCAGCCTTGGTGCAAATTTAGCCAAAATCAAATAAAAGCATGGGATAACAAAAAAGACCATTTAAAATCTAGATTTAATAGGAAATATTTTAAAAGTGATAAAATATATGTTAAAGGGAAAAACAGAAAAAGCCTAAGATTGCAAGGATTCTGTAAAATTTATTAAGTGTTCATCCTTGTTTGCAGATGGATGAAGAGATTTATGATTTCTTTAGCAGTGGTTGCCTTTTCTTTTTTACTAAATGTACTGAATTTCTTACTGTCAGAAGCCATAATAAAAGCCATAGTATACCTCATGGTAAGAAGTACAGTTGTTATCTTTTGTCAAGGAGCACCTGTAAGTAAACGCTTACTTTAGAAAGACTTTTCTGTATGTAACGTCAAGCTTTGGGGTTGTACATTATTAGGTAGTGATGGCATAACCAGTACCATCTTAGAGAAGAACATTGTCACTTATTTAAGTGCTCCTGTGTACGGAGAGAAAATTGACTAACTGTGAAAGAGCAGAACTACTTAGGGGTTTTTTGTTAGGTCTTGCAGAAAAGAAGGCCTTTATTCTGGTTGCTGCTCTCTGGCCTGGGTGGATATGGAGAAGGGAAGATTAGTGTTCCCCTGAGAGCAGCTGCCCCTGCTTAGTTTGGATAAAGTCTCTAGCAGTGTCAGGGAATGAGAGAAAAACAAGCACCAATACAGATGGGGGGGATGCCTGGGGAGAAAGGTGGAAAGAAAAACACTTTCCTGGGAGGAAGAAGGCATGCAGCCTATTCAGAACTGAATATACCAGGGTGGTGTGGGAGCGTAGGCAGGGATGTGCATGCTGAAGGTCTTCAAGCTTTTGTTTTGCATTCTGGTAAAACATAGTTTTGAAGAGTGAGTCTTGTGGGTATTTTAGAGTTTTTACTGCAGGAAAGGAAAGGGATATGTCCCAGGCTCTCTTCAGTTCAGGGTCCTAGCAAAGCTTGGTCCGTAATAGATCTTGGGCATGATCCAGAACTGAAGTTACCAAGGCTTCTGATAGTGTTGAAGGAAGATACTTGCAGAGATTTATAGAGCTCTAAAACTGGAAATTTGAATGAGTAAGAATTACTAAATCTACTTTCAGATCTTTCAGTGCATTTTAAAAACATTTGATTCATCTTTGTTCAGACATTGAAGACAGTATTTTCTGTGACTGTACTTCTCTCAAAGCTGTAAGACAAAAATCTGCCTCAAATGGACCATTGGCAAAAGAAGGAAATCTTTCAGTTTGTGTGTAAACGAGCATCAGTATTGTTTTGATGTGAAGACTTGGAGTTCTGGGCCTAAAATGAAAACCAGTGTGAGAACTACCTCAAAAATACCAACTTACTGGTAAAAAGCAACCATTTGTACATCACTTAGCAAAAACAACACTAATAGCACATTAATGCTTGTTGAGTACAAATGCATTAGATTATCTTTGCCCAGTTCAGCCTTAGGCATATACTTCTTGTTTCTAAACAAAACATGAAATGTGTGCAAGTTTCTGCATTCTATTTTTGTTGAAATAAAATATGTAGGTAGATAGGCAAATATAACTTTACTATCTCAAATTTTGACTAATTGTCAAACGTGCTTTAGCTCTCCAGAGGAGGATTTCAAATTCCCCTTTAATTCCTGGGTTTATTGACACATCTATTTTGAGTTATGACTTGCAGCTTCATTTCCTACAGTCTGTGATTTTAAAGGCTCTGAAGTCTTGTTCTTTCAAAGCATAAAAAATGTACTGAAATACTAAGTCTTACCTTGGTCAAAGGAAGAAAAGTGTTTATTGTGATAATATGGTGTAAGCTCCCCATCACACTTGTTGCATCTCATATTCTCTAATTTCCAACAGCATCATAACATTTCATTGTTTGGCCATATTGGCGTATCGTATCTTCAAAGATTATGCATTCACTCACATTATGGTAAAGAAATGACAGAGCTTAATAATGCCTATAGCCCAGGGAATAAGTATCACATCATTTTGTGACCCTTGTATACCTTATTTGACTAATGAAAATGAACAACGTTTTGAGCCAGTGTAAGAAAGTTCCTTTTCTATGGATCGGCCACACTGGCATTTGGAATAACAGTGATTTCATCTAGGTGGATGAACTGCTGCTGTCTTATATGCTGTTGATGGTGTCTCATAAAGATAAGCTAATAAGATTCTTTTATCTGCAACTCTTGCATAAAATGATTTCTAATTTCCATAGTAATGAATCAATTTTATTGGATTTTCCCTTGGCCTTTGTAATTGTGTTGATCAGACCAAATTATATGCTGTAATTTTAACTGAAATAAAGTGTTTAGATGATTCCTTCATTCCTTCATTATTTTCTTTCTCAAGAGATAGGAGAAAATATTGCTCTGTTGCAAATCAGATGCTGTCCAGCTGTGTTGAGCTATGTATTCAGGAAGCATTCATCCCTCTCACTGACAAGATTAGTTCCTTCGCTACTGAGGCCAAAATATCTTCCATGATTTTCCAAGGTTTTCTCTGTTTACTGAAATCATAGGAAGGCAATGTGGAGCTCTACACGTGTTGGAAGCATAATTGTCTTGACCCGCTGTTCAAATCAGATGATCACCTTGTTAGAGCAAATTCCTCTTCCAGTGGGACACTTCTAACTCCTCGTCATCACTGTTACCTTAACTGTCCCTTTGTGGTAAGATACAGCATACGTTCAAGGAAATCCAGACAAATGTAGTATCTGTCTGTACAGATTCTGAGATGGCTGTACAGATTCACATGTGCAGGCAGCTGGCTTCTTCTGTAGAGGTGATTCAGGAGAAGTGAAGGAAGGAGAAGCAGCACGCCCTGGTCAGTGCTAATGAGGCTCCTTGCATCTGTGCTGTGTTGGAAGGTTCATCCCACGAGGATTAATATGAAGAGCTCTGTGTACAGATGAGCTGACTTTGTTTCTTCTTATTCCAATCCACAGGTTCAACAGTAGGGCAACTTAACTAAATTGCATTTCATGGGCAGCATGAGAATGCTGTCCTTTTTCCATCACCCACTTGTTTGTTTTTCTGCCTCCAGACTGTTAAGAAATGCAGCTTTGTAAAAAAAAAAAGGCAAAAAAAAGCACTTTTTGATTTAAGAAATCGTACAGTTAATGTATACAGTAAACATTTTGAAGAAGGTTTGCTTTCTTGGATTTGTTTCTACTTTTGAAGTGTTTGCCGTAGCCAATATCCTTGTAGGCAGCAGAGAATGAATCTGAGCAGAGACCAGGGAAATGAGGAAAGGACCATGTCTCCTGTTCCACCCTGTTGAGCATTGGGGTGCAGCTTAACCTATGAGCGTTGGTTTGCACCTCAGACTGCTGGTTAGGTGAGCTCTGCCTCTTTCCTGGGCAATAGTGAGTCAGGAAAAGATGAAAGAAGCTGTATTGGGCAAAGCATAGCCTGGACTGAATGTTGTTACCTTAGCTCTTCACTCTAGAAGGGATGAGAATACTTTCTTTGTGACAAGCAGCACTTTTGCCTGGATCTCCTTTGTGTGAGGAATGAGGTCAGAGGAGTAGCGCTTTGCATCCCAGATGAATCCCTGATGTTTCAGTCAGGAGCTATGCCTTGTGATGGTGGGTCTCTGCCATCTTCTCCTCTTCTAATTCCTAACATGTTCCTGCCAGTTCCAGCTCATATACAGCCTGGAGATAGGCACCGCACACCTCAAGGACAAAAAAGGACCTTTCTCCTCCCCTGCTTCATTTCTACTCCCAAGTGGACCCCTTCTATCTCAGGCCAGCATTCAAGCACAGCTTGGTAAAGCTTCCATGGAGGTTGTCCTAGCATCCCAAGTTTGAAACTCACTTTGAGAGAGTCCCAAAAAAGATCTATATGAGAAGGGAAGTAAAACAAGACCAGCCTTTTGGGACAGAGGAATTAACCATTTGGCCATTTCTGGAGCAAACTCTCAGTCCAACATATAAGTGGTCCAGTTTCTCCTTTGCAGCCAAACTCCCTACGTGAATAAAATCATCCCTGTTTCTCCACATCATCCTTATGGATTGCAGCAAGGTAAATCATCCTCAGAATCTGATTCAGGGCAACAGAAGTGAAGTACATCAGATAAATGTAGAAAAACAAGCCCATAAATGTGAGCTGATCCCTTTGGAGCTGGGTTCATTCACTATCTCTCACGAGATGCATGGCAGTGGTCCAAGTTTCTTAGAAAATCTGATACTAAAACGTAATCTTTAAAAAAAAAAAAAGTTACAAAGTGCCAAAAAGGAAAAAATAAGCAGAGCAGAGTCTCCTTTAAGCAAGAGAGCACAGTATATAACCGAGGACACTTGCAGTGGAATGGAGTTTTCTCAGTTCTTATTTGGGCAACACAGACTCTGTGTACTTTTTGTTGCAACACCCAGTGACTTCGTGTCCTTTTAATGTCCTTCTACAACTGGACTGCAGCTTCCCATACCCTGTCAGATGTCACCCCTGCACCTGCCCATCGAAAGTCTGTTAGTAGCCTACTGAGTGATTCCTTTGTGTCTATAGTCAATAGGAGGAGTGCCCTGAAGCCCTTCTGTATGTCAGGATGGAGGGTACAAGGTGCTGAATGACCTCCTGCACGGTTGAGCAGTGCTGCTCTTACCTGCCTCTGCAACAGTGCCCAGCCACCTCAGGTAATGTCTTTCTGGTTGAACAGGCTATGTTTATTAGGGTTGACAGACCAAGTTTTGGATTGGTGAACGTCTTTCTCAGCATCGAAGTTGATATGTTTTGAGATCAGTCTTCTCTCTGGGGACAGAGAGATTTTAAATGAATATTTAGTTGAAATGGTCAATATGAAAGGGAAGCCAAAGGTGGAGCTTACTCTGGTGCCTGGAGCAAAGTTCATGGTTTAACTACTATGTTAGATGAATAAAATCTACCCTTAAGTTCCTTCCAGGAGGGCCTGGATATGAATGTGTAAGAGTATCTGAGCAAAAGGTCGTATCCCTGTGGTATAATGATTTCAGCATGTTAGAAGAAAGGAAATTTCCTATTAATCAACCTTATTCCAGTGTGCAAGGTCACAAAGCATGAACTTGGGACCTCCTTCTGCATTTCATAGCTCTGCTTAAATCAAACCCAGGCTGCAGACATGACTGTACTTTTTATTTGCCAGAGTAGCCTTTTCGTCATAGCTATCTTCAGTCAAGTGATTTCAGTGGTTTCAAATCGGGTAGTGCCTTCAGCTGCTGTGTTAGCCCACCTCCGCATCAAAAGTAATAGTTCCTCCCATGAAAATCCAGCCCTTGAGAGCGCTGTCAGCCTCCAGATAAAGTAGCCATATCTCTTGTATAAAGAGGTACAAGAGATCTTCATAATCTTGTATGATCTCTTCAGACCTTGTATGAAGGTTTGCTCTACCTCTTGACTGTCAATAAATATATTCAACTTTATAGTGGCTTTGGTTAAAAGCATTTGACGATTTTCTTTGGTTTGACAAAATCTTTCCAATGACTTGGTGACCAGGCAAAGATGCCACAGATTTCTTTGCATAATCTTTGCTCCTTATTTCTTCCTTTTCTCCTTATATTTCTCCTGTATTTGAAAGCTGATCCTTTTGCTGGTCTGGGAACACAGTGCTGTGGTAATCTTCTGGTAATTGTTCAATGGACACAAGTGTGAGGAATAACAGGAAAATGGAACTGCTCCAACCTGTAACAACACTTTGTCTTCAAGGAGGAGTCTCCTTGGAGAAAAAACAATTAGAAATTGATTTCCAAAGATTTAGATTAACTGATTTGAAAAGGAATGGCTGTCCATGGCTGTCCCCGGGTGCAACTTGGCTGAAATCCTGCTTTGTGGATCTTGCTAACAGCACATAATCTGAAAAGCGAAGATACCTTTCCCTAGTCTCTAGTCTTTAAGCCATCAGATTTTATGAACATGATCTCTGAGGACAGTTCTAAAGCCCCAGTAAGAATGATGCATCTCGCTAAACCATGAACTGGAGTTCTGGTGCTCCCCTGGATTTTGGGAAAACCTTTCTCCAAACTTGCTAGTTTCTTCTTTGACCTTTTTGCTCACAGATTCTGTCTTCTACTGTTTTTACCCTGGCTCATTGTGCATCTTGAGCTAACTGGTTTTGCCCATAATGTGCCCTACACTCTTAAGTTGTAATTAACATTTTGCTCTGTTTTTTCCTATTTGTAACATATGTACCCTGGCCACTTTTCAAAAGAAGGATCAGGAGATGCCATTTTTCTGTCAAGAATCCTCTATTGGTGTGCACTTTTGAAGGACTCAGTAAGGATCTTAAAGCCATTCTCAAATGGATTATACTGTGTAAAATTGCACTGTTCATCATGATGACACCCAAGGTCAGTACTGCTGGTATGGGGAAGTGGCTAAATAAACCAGCCAAATAACAGAGAAGATCAGGAAACAGTAAGATACAGAAAAGCCTGTTCAAAAAAAAAAAAAAGAAAAAAGAAATCTCTCTGGATATATGAAGCACGTTTCTAATCCACCTTTATTAGAGCATCAGTCCTGCTAAGAAACAAATGTTTCCATTGCTTCCGTAAGTGATCACATAAACTTTTTCTTTATATAGGTTTTGCTGCATTAGCAAAAAGACCTTCCTGTTAGCTGCAAATACAGTCTGTTTATTTGGGTATTAGTACACAGTAGTTTTCAGGCACTTCATTGAAAAGAAAATAGGCCTGAGCTTGTCCTAGAGGATATGGAACAGCCCTATAGGTTAATTTTACCATCTGTAGGGACTGACAGGAGCATTATGTTCAAAGGAACAGAAGGTCGAAAACACGATGCTTCAGAAGTACCTATATTTGAAACAGATTTTTATAATCGGAAGAAAAAGGCTAACATGTAACATAGGATGGCAAAAACCACTCAAAAACTTGTCCGCAAGTCTGATGAGATTTATGATCCACGGTCCTGGCCCAGGCATTTTTGCAATGCTGAAAAAGCAAACACAAGGTAATGGAAAACAATTATGAGTCATTCCTTTACTTCAAAGGTGATTAATGTGACACGGTCAAGTTAAATCCTCTGAAGACACATCAGCAATGCTTTTCACTGATGTGTTTTGTAAGCATGGATTTGATACTATTCCACAAGAGATTTTAATTTCCTGTTAAAAGATATGGTTCATGATCAAAACCGAGATATACATAAATACTAGCTGCTGAGCTTGCAAGACTGGTGCATTTCTTATCAGCAAATGATAAGAACATAGAACATCTTCAGTTTTATGATACAAATAATTCTATATTACCAAAAACATGCAGAAGTGAATTGAAATATTCTCAGGGACTGTGCTGCAAAGGATCTGATAGTAGCACAGCAGACTACCAAGTAGCCTTTGCCCATGTTCCAGAGGGTCTGTGTGTACTCCCGATTTAAAAAACAAAAATATTTGTTGCTTTAAATAAAACAAAGAGTGGCACTCAGAAGTTTGAATGGCTTAATTGTCTATAATGAATTTGTGACACATTGTCTGATTGCTGGGCTTTGAGTCCTTTGATGTCTAGCATCATGCACTATGAAGCTAGTGCAGGTGCACGTATACTTGATTTTCATGTAGGTACTGCGTATCTACAATTTTAATTCTTAGTCTCAGCTTGCCGTTGTTCTGATGCTTTTTACTGAATGCAAATTAACCTAATAACTGTCAGGATACAGAACATCTGAACGCTGAGAAACCAGCAAATTTTAGTGCTTCAGGTATCACAGCTAGTTACCTCAACTGAACAGTGTGCTGGGATACTCCTTTTGACTGTGTATTGCCTACACTGGGGCCCTTTTACAGAATAAAATAACCTCTTTACAGAATAACATAACCTTTTAATTTGTGAGTTTCCATGCTGTACCATATTTTCTTGGCTCAAGAAACAATGGAGACCAATGCCCTGCTGAAGATTTGCCATAAGCATCTCCAGATGAGCACCCTTTTTGTATCCACAGACTGGTGGATCTCAGGTTCTTCCCCAACATACTGTGTCTGCAGTTTTGCTGTGTGTGGCTGAAAGGTCTGTCCTATTGCTTGGGTTACGAGTGTTTCTTCAAGTATTAAAGTGCTCTGTGCCCTATTGTGTGTAAGCAGTATGTAGCACTCAAGAGACAGGGCTTCACACTGTTCTTTTTCAGGATCAAGACAATCTCAGTAACATGGGCTACAACAAGAATGTATTCAAAAATACAGATGTTCTTTGAAAAGCTGCCAAATAAAACTGTCTAAAGCCCAAACCTGCACATCAGATTGCCACTTCACCATGCAATATCAAATCCTGATCTGGCTCTGTGTATATTTACCTACCTACTGGTGTGACTGTGAAGAGGACAAAGTTACATTTAGTCCCTCAGTAGTTTCCCTTGATGCATATCACTTAAGTTGCTGATCCAAGACCTCAAGACTGTATTTCATCCAGTTTCTAATGGGAAGCATGTCCTAGCTTCCACAAAGGGATGCTTTGCCATCACTTCCCGCACTTCAGTCTTAAAACTCCTCTCTTCAGACCTTTGATTCCAGTTTTGTGTGTGCTAGGTTTCACAGCTCTTTTATTGCCTTCCTCAGCTTCAGCAAGTCATTGGTTGGAGCAGTCTCTTGTAAGGATGGCAGCTGAGCCCAGAGGTTCCTCCCAGTGTTACTGAGCCTTGTTTTGTGGGTATAGTGGAGGGAAGTGTTTTGCAGGAGCTACCTCAAACCTTGTCTTCTTTTACCTGTCACCAGGATGTCAAATCAGTTACTCACATCCCATTCCCTTGCTCAGGAAGGCAGAGAATTGGTCATATGAAACTCATTTTTTATGTATTGAGCGCAGTTATATTTCTCTAAAGTCACAGAATCAGGTAACATTTTACTGTCCTACCACTCAAAGCTTAAAATGGATGTTTTCCTTGGGACACCAAATGTCATCCAGGCAGAATCTGCTCACTCCTTATCTCCCTCCATTTCACCAATATTGGAGGTGGGTGAACTCAGGGCTACGGACATCCACACTCAGAGATGTGCCCTGGTGCTTTGTCCTTCTCCAGTGGGATCCATCTGTATTGAATCATCCACTGGCAAAATAATTTAGCACATTCCTAGGGGAATATTAGAAAAGCTCAGTGATCTCAGTGTTTACCTGACACTTGATGAACTGCTTTTGGACGCAGTTATTTTGGCATTTGGAAATGGATGACTCATTTAATGACAAGTTTTTTAAGAGCACTTCAGGAGCTTGTTCCCCACCTGGTCAGCTCTGACTTTATCATTCTTTCCATCTTCGCCCACTCCACTTTTCTCAGTTTGTCTCCCCTTCCATCTTTTTTTCCAGACTTCATGCCATAGCTACCTGTTTCTATATTCACCATATAGGTACCTCTAACCGAGGAAGGGTTATTTGGGCTTCAAAGGGTCGATGCTGCCCCATTTTGTGTGGCAGATGAGCTGTTGCTGGTGCTTCAGGAGCTGGTTTTGGGGTTTGGCTGTCCTGGAAAGGAGGGAGCCAAGCAAGCGGGCGGGGGGGACTCGGCTCCTTCCAGCATCGTTCTGTCATGTGAATGGACTGCAGTACTGTGGCTCCTGCTTAAACCCCTGGCTAAAAGCTTTTGTTTACCTTGTAGGTAAATTCCTTTTCCAAGTCACCATTTCTCACATTGCTCTCTGACACCTGCTAGTTCTTCAACCCCATGGAGAGCTGCTGACTCTTCATTTCTCTCAGTCGAGGCACATAATTTAGTACATTCTGTATGCCAGCCCTGAGTTTATTGTGTCTTCACCTTGTCTTGTTCTCACATCACTCATTTACATAGATAGTTCTTATTTTCTATCAGAATTATTTTTCAGGAAAGCACAGCATGACAGATTTCTGGGGATAAAAATCCTAGGTAGTCCTCCAAGTTTTCCTGGTTATCCAGTTCTGTGTTGTAAATAAGCACCAACATGCTAATCGGGATACGGTGATTTTTCTGAGGTCCACATTAATCTCAGCTCTTGGGCAAGGACTTCTTGCCTTGTCAGGAGACGAAAGTGGGAGGGGGAAGCATTTCCTCCTTTATTCACGCAGCTATTTCTCATATCTGTTGTTTTTAGCATCCAGGCAGCATAACTGGAGTTTTTTCCTATCTTCATTTCTCTTTGTTGTGATTTTTTTTTTGGTTGTTTGTTTTTTGTTTGTTTGTTTGGGTTTTTTTACCAGCTTTCAGTGTTATTGTTTATACAAGCTTTATTCTTAACTTTTAATCTGATTGCTAGGAAGGTTGTTCTATTTTTGCAGGATCCCAAGTATCAGGTGTTAGGCTGTAGTTATTCCTCTAGTACTTCTCTGTTATATTGGAGGTCCATAAAAGAAGGATTGCTTTAAATGTGCTGCCTACTAAAGATAAAGATATCTCTTAATTCACCTTTTTCCTGAGAGACATCTTCAGGCTGTGAAAACTTTTGCAAGGATATAAAATGATAGGAAGTTTCTCATAAAAGAGAAGCTAAAGACTGCTCAAACTAAAGCTAAGCCACATCAAATTTCAGTCCCAAAGATTTGCCTTTCCTTGCAAAAACCTGAAACGAAATCAAAGGATGAAGCTGAATCTTGAATTTATAGCCACATAGTTACTCACAGCTTGCAGACAGATCTACAGAAAATGCCCTTGTTGATGAAGTTTGAAGATATCCAAGAAGCATCCATCTGGTGGGATGTCCAAGTGGGATAACTTTTATGCATAAAGAGTGTTTGAAATTGCTTTGGAGCAGATCTAGGTTTCTGTCTGTTGTTCAAGGACAGATACTTTCTTGTTGTGCTCACTTAAACTGTGTTTTATTTCTTTTCAAATTAATAGGTATTCATAACCTTAGTCCTTAGGTCTGTTGCTGATTTGGAGTTGGGGGTGGGGTCAGAGGTGGGAGGATAGAGAATTTTTATTTGAGGGGAGTTCACCACGAGGTGCTATCAAATTATTTATCAGGTGTCGCATATATAAAATGCAGAGAAAAGAACTGTAGTGTTACAGGAGTCTGGCAATCTCTAAAATGGTGACAGAAAGCTAAAAAATTGCACAGAGAATTAAACTATTACAGGCTTTTGTCTACTGCCTCTTTTAGGATCCATTTTAAAGGCATTACATCAGCTTAAATAGAGGTAGTACTCACTCACATCCCCTGTTGGATCAAGAAAGTCAAACGGTCAGCAGAGGAAGGAAGCACATGAAAAATTATTTCCTACTTTGAATTCCATCAAGCTTCGTCTGTGGACCTATCTTAACACATTGTAAAAACCTTAAAAATCAGTGTGTGACAGTGGTGTCTAGTAATATAAGCAAAAAAGAACAAGGGGAACTATTCCCTGACAGTAATAAAATCCACATGCAGGCAATATTTATTCTTTGATCCATAAAAGCCAGATATGCAAAGTACAGCTTCAGTGTCTGCCTCGTTAGTTAAAACGGAGCCTAAATTGAAAGGGAAACAAAGTGTTTCTTTGCTTTGGTACATTTTTTAACGCAGATAATCTTTTCAAGGGAAATTGACCAAGCAGTTTGACTTCTGGATAGTGGTCCTGATGTCTGAAAGGAACAGCTCTAACTTCCCAAGACTTCTGTTTTAAAATCGTGCCTCTCCTTGAATGCTATAAATGTAGCTAATGGTATTTAAAAAAAAAAAAAATCATACCTAAGAATTCACACTGTTACAATATGAATCTTAAGACCGTGGCACTTAAATTCAGTTGAGGCCCAGATTTGTTATGTTGAGCTCATTAATGCAGAAGGATCTATTTTTCTAGTGTTCATTAATGTCATTTGCATCCAGTCTTATCCTAATTAGGGAACCGGGGGTGCTGTCACATAGGATTTCTTGAAGAAAGCAGTGGTATGTAGAGATACCTGGGCTAGCTGAGGTGCTGAAGTAGCCACAAAAGAGCAGCCTGCTACCCAGGCTAATATATTTGGCTTCTCAGCAGAGCTATTTAGACAGACTGAGCAACACGGAAACACTACAGACGCAGGTGAAGGTAGCTCTGCATAGACCTGCAGCGGGCCATGAAGATGTGGTCCATTAATTGCAACTTAATAAAACCCTTTTGTGAAATTGTTTCCTGTGCTGTGATGATGTAGAGTTCATTTAGTCTTGGCAGACTGGAAGGTGGTGTTGTTGAAACAAGAATATTGTTTTATCTAAAAGAATGGTTTAAGATCACCATTTTTTGGTGACCAGTGGTGACAAATGGGTCATTTGTCATCATTTAGAACTTTGCAAAAATTATTTATATTCTTCTCCGTCCCACTGCTGGCTTCATCTTCTAAGGGATATAAAAGCCCCCTCTAGTACTTTTAAAATCACTTTAAAATAATTTCCATTTTCTTTTCTTATAAAGCTTGTCACTTATACAGGATTCAGGGTGCTGTGTGGAGCAGCTTTTATTTGCGCTTGATTTTAACTGACTCGTAGTCTTTTTATGGGACTTGCTTTTTTTAACTTTTGGGATAGGATTGCTTGTACAATGACAGAGCAAGGCAGTCCTGATTCTGAAAGGGGCCTGTGGGTACTACTATCTTGTGAACAATGCTGAAATAATTCTGTTTTACACTGAGACTGCTTTCTTATTTGTCAAGTTTCCCAGAGGAAACTGGCAGAAGCAAGGGCTCTGCCTGCTAAACTTCATCTGGGTGCCATTCATCAGGATAATGTTGTGCTAAGAACTGCCACAGAGCTCACTTTTAAGCTGAGTCCTACGCCCATTAATCTTCAGAACTAGCACTGTCATCATTTCTGTCTGGATCCTACACACATAGCGAAGAAAAAACTGAGGTGTGTGTTGGCCATCGGAAGACTCTTAAGTACGTCTGCAGATGTACTTGAAGAAGAAAGCTTTCAGACTTTCAGAGATTTCAGACTTCCGTTTGTATATCTGCATGCTAGGTATTGCCCACACTAGATAGTGACTTAAAACCCGCCTATCCAAAGCCTATAAGACCAAAAAGAAATCTCCAGCAGAAGTGATCAAAGCCCGCACCAGAAGTTAATTTCCAGCCTCCTGGGCTGACAGAACAAGTTCTTCTGCAGAGGGAATCTGAAAGGCAGTTACCTGTTTTAATAGCCTGACTGTTTTACAAACCATTATAAGGTAAGTCTGCGATGTTCAGCAGATGTCGTGTTTGGAAGCAAAGGCTCCACGCTGTGATGTCTAGTTAGTCACTGTACATTTAACCAGCAATCTTTATAGGGTGGTCACTTAACTATTTCTGCTTATCTTTAATGGGAGGAATAACAGCTCTATTTCTGACTGTTAGCTGGGTGTAAACCTACAGGCTATTACGTGGAAAGAAGCTAAGTTAGGAATGCAGATGAAAAAGTGCAGTGGTTCTTCTAAAAGGTATTTTTTTTCCCTCCTTCTATTTTTTGTAAAACTTTTTTTCCTGGAGAGGGGCTGATGTGCATTGTCATTAATATTGCATCTCTCAGCATTGAATAGGAACATGGAGGAGGCTCATCTGTCATCTCCCTCACGCCTCACAGTGAAAAGATGATGTACAGTTGCCTTGGCCATCAAGGCGAAGGGATGCTTTTCATGCTGTGTAACTCATGGGCAGCTGACAAGGTTAAAAACATGGTTTCGAATCTGCCGAGTTAGATTACAGATTTGATAGTCACTTATTAGCTTTTAATCCAGAGCTTTAGGGGGACTTTCTTGAGTAAGTTTGCTGTGAATGTCCTTCGGACTTGTTATGCAGTCTGGCAGCTTAAGTGAGACACTACCCTGTCACTTGAGGTAACGGGCACATTAGGCAGAGCAATGCAGTGAAGGAGTAAATATATTTTTGGGTCTATATTTACGCTGTTGTGATGTTTGCATTCTGTTCTATAAGCATTCTTTTGACCCAGTCTCAGCTGCATTTTCTTGTATAATGTAAAGATTGGAAAGCTGACTTGTGCTCAGATTCTTTGTTGGAACTAGATTACCCAGGTTATTTCAGAATTTCCAGAAATTAGACACACTCCATTTGTTTCTTTTCAGAACAGATGGTGGAGTAGAATTTGAATCACTGAAGTGATAGTGGGAGAGAAATTACAGTGGGGGGAAAAAAAAAGGAAACTGAAGTGAAACTTTTCACACTTTCCCATTTTTTGCTGATTCCAGCTTTTGTTTTTATATGAAGAGTTTAATAGATCCAGCTTTTAGATTTGTCTCTATTATTTGGATAACTATAAAATCAGAGGATAAAATCTGGAATATTCTGCACTTTTACTAGATACTTAATGGATACTCATAAAGCATTAGACTTTCACCTCTCTGACTTGAGCTCAGATCTATTTTAATGGGCTGATTCCTTCTTGTGTGTACATTCTCTGAAGTGACAGAGCTAAAATAAGGATTAATTTTCCCACTCTTTAAAATGAAATGATGTATGAATTTAGCATGGTGTCTGAAGAAGGTACATCAAAGCCACCAACACTGGCAAAACTGAAGCCCTGAGTGAGAACTCAGTCTATTTCTAGATCATCCCTTTAAATTATTTCTGTGGAGATACTTTTTATTTATGCTGCTATATTGTCTGCTCTTGTGGGATCACGGACCAGGCTAACCCAAGAAAATGACTGGCACAGGGCAGTCATGGAATCAGAGGACTGAGCTCCTGCCCCCAGGAGAAAAGGCAAAACTAAGCCCTAAGCTCCTTTCTGCTGGGCTTGATTTCTTTTAACAGTGGCTCTTATACTCAGTGCAGGGCGTCCCGAAAGGATAGAGGGACATGAATTAGTGTGCCTTGAGCCTCTGTGCCTGCGGTTCTCTCACGAACCAACGAAAAGCCAGAAATGCATTGCTGCAGATTAGATGGATGAAAGATTTCCCCAGCCCCCATGCCATAAACCAGTAAATGTGGTGGAGTGTTTTTCGTTGACTTTTATTATTTCTGCTGTATTGAATTGCTCCTCTTAATGTACCATGCGCAGAGGCTGCAGAAGGCTGAGCACAGGGCACGTGTCCCCCGGTGCAGGAGGTTACAAGCTCAGTCATCCTGCTTTTCTACAGGCTCCCTTCAAACGTATCACAGGTGGGCTCTGCAGGCTGGGCTGCGCCAGACGTTCGCTGCTTGCTTACTGTTTTCTTCATTTTGTGTTTTCATGTCTCAGTGCGCTCTCTCTGCTATTAAGTGCCAAACTCCAATACCCCAGTTCCCACTGAATATCACCTTACCCCTGCAAGGGTCTCTTGGAAGCCAGCTGGGTTACTCGTGGCATAGGCATTTGATACAAGGTTATCTGAATTTCATCCTATGGGAGCTTTTATCGTTCTTCACTTGATCTGTCTTCACTTCCATCTGTGCTTTAAACTGTGCTTCTGGGTCACATAAGTGGTGGTGGGGTTGTTAATTAGACTTTGGCAAACTGTTGTGTAGCGTAAGCAGTCTAAACATGGTTAAAAAAAAAAAAATCAGTAAGCTCCCAGGGACAGATTCAGCAAAGTACTTATGGAAAATGCCTAAATGGAGAGATGTGAATAGCCCTGCAGATTTCAGTGGGATTACGGATGCACTTAAAATTACACCTGTGATAAAATACCTGGCTGCACTGGAGTCTAGTCCTGGGATTGTCAGAGCTTTGCCTGGCTTTATGCAGCCCAAAACTCTCCGTGGTTTCCAAGGGCTCATCTGCAGCCCGAGCATGGGGCAAATGCTAATGGCTGTGCTGTTCCACCAGGCTCTCCGGCAGTCAGATTTTCTTTTAGAAACTGCAGATCTAGGTTGGGAAAAAAACAAAGGTGAGAGCACGGCTTTGCACGTGTCTCTCCTCTTTTTCTGGTGGCTGAGCAGCACCGCCAGCTCTGTGACCTGTGACGCTCTGGCAGATGCAGCCTCCGGGCTTGAGATCTGAGTCAGTCCCACTCGTCCCCTGCCACTCTTCCCAGTGGCTTTCTGGCAGGGAAGCAAAGCTGAGTTAGATTGGTAAACTTTTTGGAAGTGTTCACTGTAGCTTCAGGAAACATGGTTGTGGTCAGTTTTATCTTGGTGCCATCCAGTACATGAAGTGGCACAAAGAAAGAGGGGGGAAAATGCGTTGGGAAAAAATGTGGAATGGTAAGAGAAAAAAGTAGTAACACAAAAAAGAGCAGAATTCAGAGAAGGAAATGAATATGAATATAAAAAGAAAGTGTCACGTTTCATAACTGTGAGGGTAGAAAGATCACATTATTTAGTTTAACCCATTGCATCCTATTCACATGATTTTCCACCCCCCCAGATGCTCCAGATAGATAGCTTTCCAACCTATTTCCAAGCACTTCTAATGATAAAGCATCAATTACGAGGCTGTTGTCAGATTGCCCTTACAGTTAAGAAACTTTCTTACTGTGTTATCGAAATGCTTCAACATACTACTGTCACCTAAAATACCCACAGTACATTAAACTGTAGGTGTTTGTGGGATCCTGTAAGTGTCTCTGCAAATGTAAGCTCGAACAGCTTTCTGTTGATTCCCTAATTTAGTTAGCAAAAACCCCTGCCTCCTCCTCCTCCCGTCCCTGGTCTCTCTGATTCCAGGCAGCCTCATTAGCTACTAACCTTTAAATGCTACCACCCCCCCCTCGGTCCGGACCATTTTCCACTGGAAGAGTCAGAGCACGAAATTGGAAGCTTTTTGCAAGAGATGAAATTATATCTTCAACTCCCCCTAGGTTTCATTTCCACTTAAAAAACCCAGCCCAAAGACACTGAAGTCACCGGGGATCCTCCTGTGAGCGGTGGTGGCGTCTTAGGTGCACGCGGCTGGGCTGTTAATGGCACTCCTGGTTGGTCATTTAAGAGACCCTGGGCTTGGCTTTTCCACTGAACAACGCAATACCTCTGTTTCTGTCTGCTCCTCCATTCAGAGCAGCAAATCATCTCTGAGGAGACCAATCTAAGACCCCTAGTTCACAGGCGTTTCCTCAATATCTAAGTCAAGGAGTTAGTCCCACTTGATATTTTTTAAATCAATATTTCATTAAGCAATGCTTTTATGGCATTTCAGTAATCATCTGTAATAATTAATATAAGCCTTTTATCTGTGTATATCAAAGCACTTTGTGAAAGTTGGAGAGCATAAAAACTCTGTATTAAAGACGAAAAAATAAGAGGCATGCAGAGGGATTATGTGCTTCGCCCAATTGCCCAGCCAATTAACGGATTAATTCTTAATCCAGTTCCATATCCACTGGGCCACACTGCCAGATTTTATCTCCTAAATGTAAAATACTTTACATCTCAAAATATCTAATCAAGTTAATGACATAGTCACTTTGCAACTGAATTAATACTCTATTTTTAATTAACTTAACAAAAATAAAATAAATGTGTTTCATTAGGGTGTTTTTCTGAAATTTCTGTATTTCGCTTCAGCATAAGATTTTCAGTTAATGACATGTTTAACACTCAACTGTTTGGCAACGTGTTTAATTTTCTTTCTTTTAATATTTCACTCTGGTTGTCTGCACGTACAACTAGGAGAGGAGTCCATGTCACGCAGAAGCATTATTTCTAAGGTGTTTTATCACCAAAACTTAAATGAAAAATACAAGTGGAAAGCAGTGTTTATACAAACTTGATATTCTGTGATTTCCCTGTATTTTTTTTCAAGGGGTTAGCAGCTTTCTATTTCATAGCAGGAAAGCAACCAAACCAGAGGGACCTCACCTACACAAACACATTTTGTGAGATAATTATTCGACTGACATTAGAGAGCTTATAAACACTCAGACTTCATCGTCTCTGAAGACTGAATTCATTATGTTTTAAACAAGACAAGATTCTCCTTTGGGAATTTTCTGTCTGTCTGTTTTTCTTGTATATATAGTTTACCTGCTTAGGAATGAGGCAAGGAGAATAGATCAGCTCTGCTTAGTTGATACTTTTGACACTTTATTTTTTATCTCTTGAGAAAAAAAAAAGAAAAAAGACTCTTGCTATTCCAAACGTAACCTACTTCTCTTTATGTAGGCAGGCACATGCTTCTCCCCTCAGCTGAGACACGAGGCCCTATTCTTAGCTCCACTTTCATTTACGTTGTGCCTTGAGGCAAGATGCTGAGGATATAGCAGCTCTGTAGTTATGACTGGTTTAAACTATGCAAAATGAGAGCTCTTGCTAACATTACGGGCCCATTTAAGGGTATGTGAAAGGATGTTAGAAACCTGTTATAGAAACCCGAACCAAGGATATGTAACCCTGACAAGCAAGAAAGGAACATTAAAATTGTTTAGAAATGTTTGGAAACAGTCACCCAGAAAGTACATAACCAGCCTGCTTTTTCATCCTTTGGCATCCAAGAATTGGGAAATCTCTGCAGTGAAGGGGTCAGCTCCCCAGTGGATGCAGCTCACTTTGTTTCACTGATGTTGACTTGCAAAAATTGACAAACTAGCCCTTACACCGTTCACCACATGTTATTCCTCCAGCGATGCTTTGGCACTACCTTTCACCCTTTTCTTTCAGTTCTGCACCTTACCTCTCCCTCCTGTCTCCACGCGGATGAAAGGAGAGCAAAGTAAGCGCTGTCCTGGCAATACAACCTTTATTATCCTAAAAAATAAAACAAATAAATTCACAAACACCACAGAGAATTTGACTCTTGGTAAAACAGTCAGTCTTCCCAGTGCAAATTCTGTCCACACAGGATTTTGTTTTAAATGTCCTTGAGTAACCCACAAGGTGGTGAGCAGAAGAAACAATATGGAAACAGTTCTTTCCAAATCCCAAAAACTAGGTGTCAACATGACTGATCATGGCTTTGCAGTTCATCCTACAACTCCAAACCAGGGTTTGCTCTGCAGGAGCTCAGCTGGTTACTGGTCATGTTTGGAAAGTGTTCTTGAGAGGTAATGGGTCCCTTCTTGGTTGCTTCGACCTAGGATGTGGGCAGGAGGACACATTGCCCTGCTGGTGACAAGGCCAGGCTGTACTGTGGAGGTGCAATCTGTTCCATGTAACACCAGAGCGAAAACTCGTCAGCTTTGGAAGCTGTAGGTTGCTTCCCAGCCAGAAATGGGCAAGAAGACCCCTCTCCCTCCCCATGAAGCTCTCAAAGCCTCCGTGAAGCCCCTGAGCAGAGGAGCACCCCACTCCTCTGTGGGAGGATGTGGGGGAGCAGCTCCTCCGGGTGCTTCGGGCAGGGCTCACCCCATCGTAAGGAGAGGACAAAGCAGAAGCAAGAGGAAATTATTTATTTCTCTTTCCCCTCCCCACCTCTCCAAGTGCACTGGGGCGTCGCGGGGAGGCTGGCTGGCAGTGGACTGGCATCGGCGCCGTCAGGCACAGCTGCCACAGAGCTCGACACAGAGGTGGGAGCAGGAGCCAGTTTGGCTTGACCTGCTGAAGTGGTTCAGCCCTGTTGTCAGCAGCAGCTATGCTGGTTCCTAGTTTGGGCATTTGGAAATAATTTCCCCCAGGTGAGGAGTCTGGCAAAAAGCTGTAATGGTTTTTGGGATGGTTTTTAGGCCTTTAAATGACAGGCATCTGCACTTTGAGTGTTAGGTGGAGAGGACTTGATCTGAGACCATGTAAATCAGAGGGCTGATTAAGCAAGTTGGTTTACTGCAGTGGCATATGTCTCTATGAGAAAAAAGGCTCTGGCTTCAAATCAGTATCCCTGGCTTGTCCCTAAGGGTGAAGAGAAAGTGTGGATTTCATCACTGCGACAAGGTTTTCAATAATTAGAACTATTGGCATGTGTTGCAGCTGGTGCTGGAGCAAAACTGCCAGAGATCTGGATGTTTCCCTCCTCCGGGTAACAATGGTAGATAAAGATGTAACTTCATAATTGACCAGGTGGGGATTTATATGCTCACTGGGCTTTGCTCAGGATGTTTCTTTGCACAGCACAAAATTATCATCTGTCATCTGCTTGGTCTTTCCCTTGTTATGCCTGAAGAACTGTCTATACAACTAGCCTGCATTGAAAAGTAGCAAACAGAGCGGTACCATTTCTGCAGCCAGGGCACATACACAGAGCCTGAGGCATCTACACGGACTGAGTCAGTGACTTGAGACGGCTACGTGATGACAAAGACATCATTGGACCTCCCTTCCTCAGGACTTCATTTCTTCTTTTCTTGTGCGAAAGCCCCTAAGTAAAATCTGGCTGCTGTGGTGTCTGTTATTCATTAAAAAGCTCTCTTCCTTCTATGTTAGCTCTGATCCAAGACTTCTGAATGGTGTTGGAGGAACCATGATACTAGAAATGCTTTGTCTGGGATATTCCCTGACAGATCAGAAAAATTAAAAGACCCCTTGGTAGCATAAGTGCAGAGTCAAGGTTCGGGATATCAGGTGAGCTGGTATCTGTGTACCTTGTGGCACTTTTTTAGGTTGGTGGTTCCAGAGTCTGCTTTGGATGCTAAAAATAGCTGGGCTGCTGCAAAAATGGAGTCTTCAGGAAGTAATTTTATAAAACATTAGAGTTTGGCTCTGCTCTGAAAAATAACCTTGGAAAAATTGCATTATAAAGTCTGTATTTATTGTGTTTCATAATCACTTGGGATCTGTATGCGAAGCTGTGGCTTCTCATTTTCCTGCACTGTCCCTAGTAAAGAAAATGTTGTGAAAGATGATGAAATAGGGAAAACAGTCCACCTTTTTCTCTGTCTCTCTCCATGGTGTTGGTTTTATGCAACTAACAAGCAGAAGGTAGTAAGAATCTATTTCAGTCACCTGAATTCAGCAGATGTGACAATTCACAGAGTGAGCAGGGTGGCTATGTGAGAAGGTGTTGCGTTTGCAGTCAATTTTCAATGCAGAGCTTCACCGTAATTTCTCACCCCCAGGAACAGATGACTGTTTGGAGGAAAGGCGTGCATTTTCTTCCCCAGGAGTAACGGCTGTCCAGACACAGGGAGATAATTGCCAAGGAACTGACTGCTAGTCTCTGGAGGTTTTTAGGTAAGGACCATTTAGTGCTTGCTAACCCTCCCAAACTGGAACTCAATCCTTAGGCATGGCTGGGCAGTCTGTGCTGGGCAGACGTTGCCTCTGGTATAAGCATTCCCTGAAGGCTGTAAGTCAGATGTCACTAGAACACTGTAAACATCTTCCCCATCATGACCTATCCCTGCATGTCCCTGATAGGGAAGAAGACTCTGCATCTTCATTGCATGCTTTGTCTCAAATATGAATTTGCTTACGTGGCAGATCTTCTCAGTTGTTCAAAGAGGGAAACTTCAGGACTGTCCTTATGAATTTGGGGCAGCCCAAAAGAATGGAAGGGGTTTGTCTGGGGGAAGAGCAGCTGCAATCAGCCTGAACCACAACTTGAAACAAAGCTGGATGCATTCCCTTGGTCTAAATGGTACGGCTGTGCTGGCAGGTCCCACCTGGACAGTGCACCTACTGAAGAGCACAGGTTGCTGTTAAAAGTGTTGCTGCAACTTCTGTGATGCACAGGGTGGATGTTTTATTGCTATCTTTTACACTGCGTGTTCTGTTAACTCTTCTCACCAGTTGCTGCCATCTCTTCACATACTGATAGCACTTTGTTCTGCTCCGGTAACACTTCAGCTCCTTGCAGGAATCCCTCTCCCTTGGGCAACCCCCACAATGAATCGAACTGCTCAAGATGGAAGTTACGGGAGGCAAGAAAGTCATTAGCCCTGTCAGACAAAAGCTAGCCAGCACAGGCTGTTTGCACCTACCCCGTGCCTTGCTGCTGCTGAGTCTCCTACCAGGCTGCCCACCCTCTGAGGTCTGGCAGCACACGTTTGCCCACCATGCAGCAGGAGCATGCACATCAGCACTTATGCACCAGCCCAATTAGAAGAAACCTTAGTGCGATTTGGGTAGAGCTGGATTGGGGTTAGGGAGCTCCTGCTCCCAGGAGACCACATCTGAATACGACTCAAAAAGGGTCACAAGAGATGGGTGAGCAGTGCCTCCAAAGTGCTCATGACCTGCAGGCAGAGGTGGAGATGCGACGCCAGCACTGGGTTAGCTCTGGCTGTCCTCTGACCCGCCGGCATTGACTGGTGGCACCTAGCTCAGTCCTCAGGGACCAGACCCCAGCCTGGGCTACGGCACTGTGGGCTCCCTCCCCTCTCTCACTTACAACTGAGGACTCATTTCGCCTGCTAACATCCATTCTGCAACAGCTGGCATCACCTGGGGGGGGCTGGCAAAAACGTACCATTATTTCCGTAGTATCATGGGATGCTCCAAGAAAAAAGAAATCACAAGCTGGTTCCCTGTGAAAAATTTCCAAATTAGGCTGCAAAGCAGGATTGGACAGGGCTGCTGGTAATGACAACTGGAAAAAAAGGCGTTCTGCATCCCCCTATGTGTAGCTCAAAGTGCTGCCTCGTGGAAAGTAATTATATTTATCCAGGTGATATTACTATTCCTCAGGAAAAAAATACTAAAACTCCTCAAAAATACGTTTTGTGTACTAATATGGCAGTGTGGCTTTCCTGAAAAGTGGCAACCAGCTCCAACTTCTTTTCAGCAATGAGCTGTAAACCATTTTTTTTTCCTTTACCCCCCTGGTCACCAGGAAAGATGGTTTAAAAGCACACAAAAAATAAGCCAGTCCCTGGAATTAGTTATGGTACTAGTCTTGTCTGTGTATTTTATTAAGCCTAATTAAATATTCATACCATTGTGTCACTTTTAACTGTCATTTTGTCATTGCTAAAGATATTATGGTTTAGTAAGTGATTTTTTTTAATTAACTATTACATGAAAATGCTTTTGTCAAAACTTAATTGTAATTATCCTGGCAGTTTATCTTGAGGCATCTCTATAGGGCTGAATATTACATCTGAATTGACCACTCTATATATTTGCTGTTAATATTCTTGATAGGTGCTATTATACCTCGATAATGAGCCTGATGGGAAAGCCTGGCGAATATGAGATAAACAGGTCATATATATATATTGTCAAGATTGAAGATGAGAAATAACTCATTAGGCTTTTCCTTCTTTGCTAAAAAGTGCTGTAAAATTATTGCTTTATCCTGCACAATAATTGGTACTCCTCTCAAAAACAATGCCAGCTGAACTCAGTGTGTTATGTCTTAGTGAAGAAATAAAGTACAGGGTGTGTTTGAGAGGAAAACTACCAAAAACTGAAGCATTCTTCATCTTGAAAGAAAAGTGAAAGGCTGCACATTTTAAAGTACCATACTGACTATGCTCCATTGCTGCTTCATTGATAAATATCTATATTCTATGTGTTTTTCAAGCAAGAAAACCTTTATGTGAGTGAAATCTCATTGGACTAGCAGCCAAATTAACTTCAGAGTTCTCAGACCAAAAATAAATACCTTTTCAAAGGAAGCTGAGACAAATGTGTCACTTATTACCACCAAGCAGCTTGACACCACTTCAATCCAAATTTCAAGCCGACTATCCACTCAGCAGGAGATATATTCGTTTTAAATTAAACATGCCAGGAATCGGACTTCAAAGGGAACAAGGTGAGTTCATTGTTTCCACACTGGAAATCTCGATGTCTGCGTCAGTGAATTTTGGCTCCCCGTTTTTCCTACTAAAATTAATTGCTATCCACATTAAACTAGAGCAATTAGGGCCTGAAAGCTCCCCTGCGGTGGTTCTTGGTGAGGGAACCGGGGAGTGGGTCAGGGGAGAGAAGGGTAACCAGCAGCAAACCAGCTTTTATCAGAGATGGAAAAATAACAGGAACACAAGAGAGCTTAGGAAAATGAGGTCTGGTGTTTTAGTGAACTGACTGTTGGGCTAGGATACAAAACAGTTTACTGTGTGTGAAAACCTGGGATTATGCTGTGAGATGAGGGAGACAAGCCTTGCTCCAGCACGCCTCTCACAGCTGCAATGGATGTTGTTGCTAGAGAGGTATCCGCCAGGATGGTATCTGTCATGTCCATGTTTACAACAGGATTAGGAGCACCCATTTTAAGGGGTCTGCAAATCAACTGGAAAAATTGGCTTGGATCAGAGTCTGGCTGACAAAGCTATGCTTTTAAAGCAATTGTAAAAAACCAGATCATCTGCTTTTCAAATTGCAGCAGGAGAGCAAACAAATGGGTCTATTTTCTGGGTCTTTTTTTTTTTTTTTCCCTAGTTGTAGTTGCATAACAGGATATTTCTTCTCTTTTAAATGAAACCATTGGTTGTCGTTAATTAGAATTTGAGATATGTGAGAAAGAAGTGTGAATGTATCAGTGAGAAATAAATTAATTGATACTACAGGATAAGCTTTTATAAATATGGAACTATATTTTGCTTCTTGTACACAGATTGCGATATAGTATCAAGGTCAACATCGTTTGAAAACATCCAAATAAATCTGGAGCAGGAATTACTGGGTAAAGCGTTATTCCCAGTGTATTTGGAAGATCACACTAGATGATAAAGATGGTCTTTTCTGGCCTTAAAATGTACATTTCGCTGAAGTTTCCCTTCTTTTGCAGAGAGCCCTGCAGTGCCAGAGGACAGGCTGGGTCTCAGGCAAGGCTGTGTCGTGCAGAGCATCTCCCCTCTCCTCCCAGTGCCGCGATGGCCGGTCCGCAGCGGGTGCATGGGGAGCAGCCCCCTGCAGACCCAGCCCTGACGCTTGCCCAGGGCCAGGGGCTCTCCTTGTCCTGTCAGCACCCTGCAACGGACGTGGGCCAGAGGAGATGGCGAGCCTGGTGAAGCCAGCTCACAACGCCCCGGCGCACCGGTGTCCAGGTCTGGGATTGCAGCTGAACTGCCTTTGCCTTAACTGCGCTCCGTAAGCCTAATATCCCTGGAGCACCAAAGAGCTGAACATGTCCCTCAGGTGGTCTGGATTGATAATGTTATCGATAGCGTTAATGGGCATAGGCTGGGCGCGGAGGTGGGAGCCGCCACGAGTGCCGCCCGGCTGGCCCTACAGCTCCTGCTGCAACCGCACCCAGGGCGAACACCCTATGAAAATGCACTAAACTGTTTTTCCAGCACAATAGGTATCTGTAATTGGGTTATTTTTAAATCAGTAATCTCTTTGCTCGTCTAAATTGTTAGTCTCTGTGAGACCTCAGGTGGGCTCTGGTGGGATGCCTGGATTCAAACACGGTCTCATAATACGGCTGTGTGCCTGCAGATGGATGTACTTGTGAGTGAAGTCTCCTGGTCGGGTGAATTGTCCTGCCAAAGCTGGCAGATCACTCAGTTCCTTGCTTTGGTTCGGTTGCCTTTGACAGGTGGAGGTCCGGGAGGCTGCATCTTGCAGTATAGCAATAGTAAGAAAGTCTCAGAGGGCCACACATCTGTGAACTCAGCATAGCTTGTGCAATTACCAAAGCAAGTGAAATCTGGGACCTTGAAACAAAGCCAGCTGTTTCTCCCGGTTGTTGGCTGAGGCCTGTTTGCACAGGGAGAAGAATGGCAGCATCAAATGAGCAGGATTATTGAGGAAGAAAACATAGCAACAGCACAACCTCGTCACTTAGTAACAAGGTAGAATTATGATGAAGAAGGAGTGAAGGTATATAAATAAAATATTCAGGAATATACATATTCACTAAAATGATACCCAGAGAGGAGAAAGGCAATAGCTAAGCATCTAAAAATGTTCTTTAATGAAAAAGAATTTTAAATGTCTGTCTCCACCGTTCAAAGCTGTGGTATTATCTTCCCACATGAAACTATACCATTTCAGGTTCTCCTGGGTTCCTCCCCCCATCCCCTCGCCTTGAGTACCAGAGAAGTCTGACAGATGAACTTTCAAGGGTTGCTTTATGTTCCCAGACATGGGTTGCCAGTTTATTATGCTAACCACATCTATGTGAGTAATGTTCCTTATGTGTCGTCATGCCCAGTGCTGATGAATACACAGTGATATATTTCAGCTCTAAATAGAATCCCAATTAATTTGCGTGCTATGGTCTTTTGCCCTGGGACAAGAGCATGTTCCTCATTGTTATGATTGTTTTCCTTACCTCCTGGACCAGGAGAAGAGGAGGAGATAACGGAGAAACTACACTAGTTAGTAAATAAAACTCTTCCTGTCCTTTCCACACCTCTACACTTAAATTTATTCCAAAGACATCAGCATTAATTTAGGGAAAAAAAGATACCCAAAACCAAAACCTCAATAACCTGAAACTCAAATCACTTTCACAGCAGAAAGAGTGAGAGCTTGGAAGCTGTTGCAAAACAAGATTTCACATTATTCAGTGTTGTTCTCCTACCTTGGATATTTAATCAAATGTCCAAGTCTGTTCCCACATAAAAGGAAAGATTAATCATTGCACTTATAAATCATCTCCCTCACCTCCCTCTCATTTGCACCGAAGCTGCTCTCTTCTTTTTCAACGCTGTAGAAGCTGCTGCCCCTTATCTCCAGGTTCTCTTTTTCTAAGGCCTTAAGTTGGGATTGTAAGTAAATGTTAGGCAGTCACCTTTATTGCTTATTTTATGTATGACAAACTGATGACAGGGATGAGCTTTTCTCTTCAATCCACTGTTTTTAATAAATATTTTACCTTCCACTACTGAAACACTCATTATGAATTTTCATGAGCAACTTCACATAAATCGTCTTAACAACTCTTCACATAGACAGGGGCTTCAAAAGCACTATGCCTGGCTAGGCAAGGGTCATCTTGTATTTGGTTTCTCTTTCTCCTGTTGAGTACTTTCAGGGATTGAATGGAACATTTAACACAAAGAAAGGTGCTGTTCCAGGCTCCATTCATCTCTGTCAATAGCAAACGTTTGACGTCTACACAATGTGCCTGTGGGCTGGTTATCAGTTAGTTTTGGTAGATCCCTAAGATAAAAATTGCTCCTGTTCGGGAAATACTCAAAAGAATTCACATTTGTGGTTGGATGCGTACCAAGATCACATTTGGTGTTTTCCATCTGAAATTTTCATAGTAAACTTAGCAGCATGTATTTGAAGTAAAAATGCATTTAAAACCTATCTTGATGTATAAATATTAACGGGATCAGTTTGGCTGTGCAACACCAGTCCACAGTCCGTAGGGATGACCAGGAGCTGGTGGGGGCAACAAATGACACCCATGTGAAAAGATCCGCTGGTGGACAGCAAGAGCATTGCAGAAAAGCTGAGCAAATTCTTTGCATAGGGATTCACTACGATGGAGACACTGTGAATGGGGAGAGAGTCTGAGGAACCACCTCAAATAGAGGTGTTGGGAAAAGGCATGTTAGAACAAATTGATAAACTAAACATTAACAAATTCTCAGCACCAGATGGTGTTTACCCAGGAGTCCTGAAAAAACACACACCACGAATAAGAAATTTCTGAATTACTAACTGTGTGTAATCTGGCACTACAATCAGCTCTGGGTTTAGAGGGATGGAAAAGGGAATTGCGATGCCAGGCTTTGAGGAGGGCTGCAGGAGTGATCCTGGGAGCTAGCGGTCAGTCAAGGCTTTCATTTGTAGCGGTCATAGGTTTGGCTGGAGATTTGAGAATAAACATGGGTGTTGAGAGGAAGGTCAGGCCTGACAGCCACAAGAACTCTTGGAAAGATTTCATGAGCATACAGATTGTGCTTGTCCAGGCTATGTAGCTTTCAACCCAGTCTTAGCGAAGCAAGAAAGGCTCCTAACAAATGGCATTTATTATGGAACAGGAGAGGTTACCTGTGGGCTAAACCCCAGAAAAGAGAGGGTTGGAAGAAACTTACGTCAGGAGGAGGTTCTACAGACACCAGTCCTGGGCCTGATGTTCAGCATCTTCCTAAGTGGCCTGGAGAAGGTCGTATAAGCAAATAGTGACAATATTTACAACCGATGAAATGTTTTTCAGGATAAGCAAAGCTAGTGCTGATTCTGAAAAGACACTGAAATAGCTCATTGCACTAAAATGAAATTCTGTGTTGGGGCTGTCAGGGGAAAAGTGACTACATATACAAAATTATGATCTCTTAGCTCAGGCAAAAAATGAAAGACAGCTTGAGTGATTGTGGAGAGTTTGCTAAAAGCATCCAAGCACTGCTCAGTGGGCAAGATGGTTTATCAGATTTGAAGCGGAGACAGGGAAGTGTTGCAGAATTGCACTGTTGCTCCTGTGTGTTGGGGTTGCCAGAGTACCAACGGGTGCAAGGAGGGGTAAGTAAACCGAAGGAGGATGAGTGCAGGAGGCAAGTCAAACCGGGCAGGGTGGCTAAACTGGGGGCAGCATGGGAGCAAGGGAGAGGCGCTTGCCTTGTTTCATATACCCCTCCGAAGCCCTCACTGCCCCCTGGGCTGGCTGCTGTTTGTGGGCTAAACGGGGCTTTGGCATGACTTTTCTTAAGGTAATCCCAAATTACCAGGCTTTCAAGGGTTTGAGATATGTCATTACTACACCCAGGGGAATAGAAGCAAACTGGTGGTGGGTAGTGGGATGTCTGTCACAACTTACACCTGTAGCTGGGAGAATATGGTTGAGGGAGCGTGAGGCATACCTAACCAGCCCCTAGACAGAGGGGTTTTTTTGCTGGCATTTGTTTTACATGCTGGGACTTGAACCTGGATTAGGTGCACTCCAGGGTGTCCTGTCTTATCTTCCTCCCTTCCCCATCTGAAAATAGCATTGCTTTTCTCCCTGGAGAAGTGAGATTTGGCTCTCTGCTGTCCTTGTATCACCCACATGAAGAAAAAAAAGACCAAAATGAACAATGAATGTAGCTGCTTTTTCCAATTATTCTGTATATGATTTATTGCCTTATTTTTGAGACATGAAAAATGCTGTTAATGAGAGTATATTTGTTGCAACAGTTTATTGTTTTTATCGCGGTGACTTTCTCTTTTTATTATGAGAGAAAGCAGTGGATTTGCATCTATTTGACATTTGAAATATTTTGCCTTTGGTTGATCTGCAGCTCTGTGCAGCATGATCCAGACTAAGAAAAGCCCATTTCAGTTCTTAGGACAGGTGCAAGATTAAGCATCAAGCATCTCACTTCTAAAATTGCTTGTGATTGTTTTCTCCTCCACGAACGTCTGCATAGCTAGCAATTAACTGCATCCAGAGATCAAAAGCTAAATTGTCTCAGACAGGAATTGCTATATCAGAGCCTAGTGCTACTTGTACTGTACTTTAAGCAATCAGGCACTTCCACTGATCTTTCTTTGCTGAAGGTGAAACAGCGGGCTGGGCTTGCTCTGCAGCCAGAGACAATAGAAAGGGAAAAGACTGCATGGCAAGATGGGGAGAAGCACGTGTTTCATGGTGCTGGGATTGTAACACCACGGGAAAATGTTGCTGTTTCCTCTGTAGGGCTAGAAGAGTGAGAGGGGGCTTCGCGCTAGAAACACAGACCGTGGCCTTGGCATAAATGCCATAGATGCCCTCTGCACGGCGGTGGGGGTACACCCGGCACCGGCTCTCCTCTGGCACAGCGGGGTGCCCGGGGCTGGGCATCTCCTTGCAAGACAGGTGGGCGCAGGGCAGACGACAACTCCGCCTGCCCAGCTGGGGGAAAACGGGTCCCGGCAGGGAGAGAAGGCCTGAGGGTGGTCCCCCCCATGCTGCAGGCAACGTGGCTCAGGGAAGCAGAGGGCTTGGTGCCTTGGAGACTTTCTCGCAGTGATTTGGAGGGAAGCCCCTGATGCCTTTGCCCTTAATTGCATTAATTAGTCCATTACCCTCCTCTAGGGGCATTTTCTCCAGAAAGAGAAGACGTCATCCCTTGAAATGTTTGACTGGTAGACCAGAAACTCCACTGTCAGCTTTTTTCTTTTTTTTAATATATTCTAAATTGAACTATCATATTGACAAATTAACATCTAATCCTATTGCTCTAATTCAATCATTTGCCTGTGCATTAGGATAAGAATGATTTGCATAACAGTCTTTTTGGTCTTCTGTTTAGAAACAAAATATTTTGATATTTGCTTGCGCTAAGTGGGATCAAACTGCGAACAGGCTGGCGAGTAATCCCAGGGGATCTGCACTGACTCTGGCACTGCCGGGCAGCCGCGGCTGCTCCCCTTCCCTTCAGGCTGCCTCGCAGGGAACTGGGGCCTGCTGGTAAATGTCCCTGCTTGGGAAATTTGAAAAAAAAGAGGAAAATGCCTTGCTTGCCAGAGACAGGAGTAGTGAGACTCCGCTTGCCTGCATTTATCGCAGGCTGCACCACCGATAATGATTGTTTTAGCAAGACAGCCTTCATGCGCAGTGTTTTCCTTCCTCAGAGCAGAATAGGTCTGTAAATGAGTTGTAAACCTTTCATTGGACTGGCAGGACTGGCAGTTTTTTTCTTTCATGGGGCTGGTCGCCAAAGAGACTGTTCCACGAGGTTTTCCTGGCCAGAGATGGAAGTGTCTATTCCCTGCCGGATGACTGGGGGGCTCGGCGCGGGTCAGAATTGCTGCAGGTCCCCCATGAAGCCTGTTACTGAGCTGTGGATGCCCCTGCCCCGTTGCCCAAACAATTCTTCTCCCACAGGCTTCATTAAGCAGAAAGCTAAAGCACATCTTTCACCCCACCTTCCCTGTACATTGCTCTAAAGTGTTGCAGATGTCATTCTTCCACTTCACCCACTTTTTCAGTTTCTTCCACTAGGCATTTTTGTTTTGTTTAGTAGCTAGATTTTATATATAGCATGGAGCACTCCATAGAAATTTTACATTCATTTTCTGTGGCTGCCAGATAACATTTTCCCAATTGATAAAGTATCGACTCTTACAAAGGTAGAGCTGCCATGTCACATGCCATATGTGACTTTAGACACCTGCAAAGCTGTAGCCCCTTGTGGCAGATCAGTAACTTCAGATCAATAGGAAAGTCACTTATTCTCCTCCCTTTTTGTTATACCTTTATTTTCCAATGTCCAGATGCTTCTCAGGGAGGTTATTTTCAGAGAGCTGTCATTCCTCTAACACAAACTTGTATTATCAAAGTAGTTCTGCAGGTAGTACTAAGAAAATACTGAAATGAAATGCAAATCTAGACATTAAAGACAACTTCCATAATAACTGATGGTAGACTTCTTCAAGCTTTCCTTTTTTAAATTGTACTTCTTTTCCTAGGAAAGAGTACGGAGATAAAGGAATGTTTCTACAAAAAGCCTGTTTTTACAACCCTCCCTCGACTTCGGTACATGTCATCCTGAGAAGGTTGGTGAGATCACACCATTTGTGGATGTCCACACCCTGTGATGATTTCTATTGTATTTTAATATATATCTTTTTATTAAGATATGTTCTATGCATTTAATTTAAATTAATACTCTGTGAGGGAAAAACCTCTGTGGATGTTTTAATTTTCCAGAGGCTGTCAATAGCCTGGGGTTTGCTTGTCGGAAGAAGGTATTTCACCGTTTTCTCCTCTCTGCTGCTACATTGTATGCAAACACTCCTTCCAAAACTAAGTAAACTCAATTTTTCATTTTGAAGACAGTGCTGGGGTGTCTCTGTCTGCATGCCATCCCTTCTGTGAATTCTCCCCTGCTGGTATTTTAGCATCTCCCCCGTACTGTGAGGTGGAGGTAGTAGGAGCAGCCGACCCAGCCCGGGTCCGGGCAGCCCTGGGGGGGAAGGCTGGCTCAGGGGCTCCTCGTGCGGCACTGGGGGTTCGGGGCTTCACCCCACTGCTGGCTACCTCTCTGCTCCTGATCTCTTCTGAAGCCCTGGGTCTTTCTGATGTATATTGTGGCATTTACTACCTCTGGCGCTTTCAGCTGTGGGAAACACCATGCCCAGATGGTGGGAAAGCCGTCCCTGCAGCAGGCTCTGGGTGTTCACGGCGTCGATCCCAGTCATTGCACGACCGCTGCTGATGGCATGTGTAATACATCTCACTGTCCCAGGTGGGAAACAGCCGGGTCCCTGCCATGTCCCAGGCTCAGACCTTTAGCTGTGCTAAGTAAATTAATCCCTGTGCATGGATCATGTCGTTTTTCTTCTGCACTAGAACTACACAGAAACACAAAGTGGCCCCTCTGGCTCATAAAGGGTTAATATTTTCAGTCCCAGGCCCTTTATTTTATTTTCATAGCCTTAGTCAATACCATAAAGCCCCCTAACCGCTGGCAGTCTTTACCGAGATAACCGCACAATGAACCTATCTGCATATCAGGTAAAGCCGACAGTAAATTTACAAGTACTGCGTGGGACATGGGGCCTCGTTGCTGATAACCAGCTTTGGCATCGAATAGGAGCTGCACATTTATGCCTGCTTTGTTGTGGTTTTTTCTCCCTGCAGATAACAGCTCATTGTGGGAAAAGGCAAGGACTACTGCCGGAGTGCGCTCAGCGCCCTTGAAAACACATCTGTACTCTGTCTCAGCTCTCCCGCCTAGTTTAGTCTGCGGTGGTGTTTGTTCCTCTCTCTTTTTGTGCCTTTCCTCCCTTGTCTCAGCTAATCCATTTCACAGCTTCTCTGTATCTTACGGGCCAGAGATAATGTCTATTGAAACTGGTTGAGTTGCACCAATTATGAGATGTTTTTCCGTGGTGCTCTAGGTTTAATCTGCATTGATGTTAAGATCCTCGTCTCTGCTGAATGCTTGCTGGGGTGTGAAGTGTCTGCTTAGCTGTTATGTAAAGAAATACATACTAAGGTGGTTAGTGTAATCACATAATCTTGACAGACTTTGGTGTTGCAGTCACAGTTCCATATTTTGTGAAGACGGAGGGTACGTAAAGAGGCAGGCAGCAAAGGGAAGGCAGGTGCATTCCGGCTGCTGAGGAACATGTTGTCAGGACTGTGTTTCCAAAGTTGGATTTTGGAAACAAACATATGGGCATTAGCTATCTGTGAGTGTAAGGACCCGGGGGGTGTGTGTGGGGGATAGCGGGATGATGGCTCTGTGTCCAGTGCTTCCCAGCTGAAGGGGCGGAGGGTGGCTTTGCAGGTGATGCAGTGCCCAGGGCAGGGACAAGGACAGGGCTGGTGGGGTGGAGGAAGGTGCCGAGGACCCTTCACCCTCTGAGCTGGTGGGACGTGGTGGTGTCTGTGTAGTGGGCAGAAACCATCCTGCAGCACGGCCAAAGCTGAATGGCTGGCGGAGCAGGGGACCCCCAAGGCAGGAGGAGGGTATCGAGAGGAGTTTTGGAGCATACTCATCGAGCTGCTTAGAACTGAGTGGCTCCTCCAGGCACAGCTGGTGATCAGCTGGCCATCTGAATTTGTTAGTGCCCTTGAATGGAAAGGAAATGTTTCAAGCCCTTGTGCTGCTCAATACGCAGCAGAGTTGATTCCAAATGTACACAGTTCTTAGCAAGATGCGTGCAGGAGCGGGCACCGTGGGGGATGAGTGCGTGTGGGGAGACGCCTGCAGATGCACCCTTTGCAGGAGTCCCTCTGCCTGTGCTGCCCAGCACTGCTGAGTAGTGGGGCCTGCCAGTAACCTCTTCCACAAGAGGAAATCTGAGAGATTTGAGCTAATTATGCTCAATTGCCCAAAGGGGAGGACTTTCTTCAAATCTTTTCAGTGCAGAGAGCTGGCCAAGGCCACAGGCTTGCTTTGTTTGCCCCCACACATGCAGGAGCCGGGTGCTGTCACCTCCAGCTCTCTGGATTCACTTTACACACTGAGACACCAGCTCAGTGATGGGAATAATTTGCATTTGTGGGAGAGGTGCAGGCTAGAAATCTCTCTAACATTTTAGCTATGCAAAACTGCCACCTTTGATTTTCAGAAAGCTGCTACCCCCTTACCATCTGCTCCTGGTGCCACTTCCCTCCCTGGAGACATCCAACAAAATAATAATATGGATTTTTGCATGTGAGGATGGAGATGATCAATAGCAATCCTTCCCACGGCAGCGGCATGGTACGAGAAGCACAATCTGTAACATTTCGGGAGGCTCAATGGAGCAATGCCCTGAACTTCCTCGCTGCCCTGCTGGTCCTAAGATAAATCCCAGTGCACCAGCAACCCAGAAGCTCTGACTGCTGTGCTTGCTGTGTGTTTCCCCTCATGCAAAATGGGAGCAGAAAAGGCTGACCTACCCGCCTGCTCTGAGGAAAGTGCTTGCTTATAGTGAATACGCTGGAAAAGAGTTTTCTTTCTGTTTCTTCTATTTCTTAATGACCTCTGTTACACTGTCAAGGTCTGCAGTGATTTGCTATCTGAGTGCCAGTCAGGCCAGCTAAATCTATTGACTGCTTTATTGTACACATCCAGGATGTCCTCTGCCCACAAAGGATGCAGGCAATTTTTATGATGCAAGTACGAGCAACTTCTTTGGGCTAATTCTTTTATTTAGATATTTCTGCCTCATCCAAACTCCCAGTATATATCGCCAACATTTCTGAGATTTCTGGAAAGGGTAACATCTGTATTGAATAACTATAGTGAAAAGCCCAGCATGTCTACATATTTTTTCTAAATTATTCAAGAATGCAAGAGTGTTTCATGCAGCATGAGTGAGCTCTGAATCTGTACATGTATGAGCATGCCGGCATGATGGAGTAACGGTGCATAGAGCTTTTGGAGGAGTTGCTCCTATTTTCCTTAAGCTGTCACTGTTGACGATGAGAAGGCAAAAATATTTCTAATTTCTTTTTCACTTTGCTGGTGGTATAAAACAAGCCAGCCCACCACCTCAAGATACTTTTTCTGTGCTCCCCTGTCACAACAGAGGAATGAAGCTGGAATACCTCAAACGGTTGTATGAAATAATCTCCCTCTCTCTCCTGTCAGAAGGTAGTCAGAGATGGTATCCAATTCTTTCCTCGCACGCCATGTTAAGCTCTTTTTGCGTTTGTAATTAATTGTGATAAGTTGACAGAGCTCCAGAGATTTCTGAAAAATAAATCAAACATGTTGTCAGTTGGCTCTGAATTTTCCACACCTCTCCAGTGCGTGTTGAAGCAAAGACCTTTTAAGTATGTTGTAATCTGGTATCAGACATTTCTTGAATTAGCATTTTCTGTAGCATGTATGAATTAGAATTCTGTTGATACTTATTTTTAAAACTAAACCAGTTCTCATTTAAATGTATTACCCTTTAGATAGGTCTTAATTTGCTTCACTCTGTATACAGGGTTTAAATACATCTCGAAGTAATTCTTTCACCAATCAAATCCTCTTCACAGCACAAAACCACATAATGAAATAATGGCAGTTTCAGTACATTTATGTTAAAATTAGCATTAACATTTTTAAAATGCCCTAATATTTCTGTGTTGCTTAGGTGTCACACTTCATGCCATTATTCTCCATATTGTCCTTATTTTCCGTATTCTTCCACCCTCCCAATAACATGTGTTATTGTTTTAGGGAACTTTACACATGTGTTACAAGAGGGTCTGTACTTTTGATTCATCTACCACATGTTCTGTAATAATATCATAGAATCATAGAATCATTAA
>NW_009188129.1:0-24285 GCF_000690835.1 Fulmarus glacialis
CCAGCCACTCCTCTCCCAGTTTATATTTGCACCTGGCATTACTCCATGCTAGGTGCAGAATCCAGCATTTCGACTTATTAAATTTCATCCCATTAATCATAGCCCAGTGCTCCAATCTATCTAGATCGCTCTGCAAGGCTTCCTGTCCCTCAAGAAAGTCAACAGCACCTCCCAGTTTGGTATCATCAGCAAACTTGCTAATGGTGTATTTAACTCCTGCATCCAGATCGTTGATAAATATGGACTCAGGACTGAGCCCTGAGGAACACTGCTGGTGACCGGTCATCAGCCAGATGTAGCCGCATTCTCTACAACCCTTTGAGCTCTGCCCTTCAGCCAGTTCTTCAGTGCACCATGAACCCACACATCCCACAGTTGGACAACTTGTCCAGAAGGATGCTGTGAAGGACAGTATCAAAAGCCTTACTAAAATCCAGAAAAAATACATCCACCACCTACCCTTCATCCACTGCACGGGTGACCTTATCATAGAAGGATATCACATTAGTTAAACAGGATTTGCTCTTTTGGAACCCATGTTGACTGTGCCTGATGATTGCATTATTCTTTAAATGCCTTTCAATAGTACTCAGTATAATCTTTTCCATAATTTTTCCAGGAACTGATGTTAGACTAACATGTCTGTAGTTCCCTGGGTCTTCCCTCATGCCCTTTTTGTAGATTGGAATAACACTGGCTAGCTTCCAGTCAGCAGGGACCTCCCCAGACTGCTAAGACCTTTGGTAGATGATCAAGAGGGGTCCTACCATAACATCCACTAGCTCCTTCAGTACTCTGGGATGAAACCCAGATTGGCTCCACGACCAGTGTCCCTAACAAACTTGAGCGCCAGCCTCATAAGCCAGCTGTGTTTCACCTTGTGTCCATTATGTGTGTGGTATTCTCAGGCTTTACTGGCTGAACCTTCAGGAGGTTTCCCTACTTCGTCACCTTAAGCATCTAACTTGGGCATGCAACTTAAAAGCCTTTTCTCCCTGCTCCTTCTGTGTAGTCACTGGAAAGAGACAGACTCCTTTTGATGACCATCAGAGGAATAGCTTATCTTAGGCACTTGCAGTCATCTTCTAGAGGTACCAGCATCTTTCAGTTGTGTAGAAGCTTAGGAAGGCTAGGCTTGTAATTTAGAGTGCATTTCCATTATCACTTCAATTGGGCAGAAGTGCAGGCAGCTGCTAAAATGGAGCAATCTAGCTTCCTTTTATCATAGATCATAGAGCGAATTAGGTCAGAAGGAAACCCTGGGGGTCATCTCTAGTCCAACAGCTTAAAGCAGGGTTAACTTCATAGATCAGATTGCTCGGGGCCTTAGCCAGGTGAGTTGCGAAAATCTTCAAGGATGTCGGGGGAGGGGATGGGACGACACACATGACCAATTCGCCTCAGCCTCTTTTCCTATGTTATATTCTTCAGCCTCCTAATCATCTTTACTGGACTTCCAGGTTGTTGATGTGTTTCTTTTGTTGGACACCACACTGAACACAATATTCCTGATGTTGCCTCATAAGAGCTGAGTAGAGAGGAACAATCACTTTCCCTGACCTGCTGGGTATGCTGTAGCTAGTACAGCCCAAAGGGCATTTAATCTTCTTCATTGCTGCGAAGGCACACTACTGACTCATCTTGAACTTGTCAGCCAGGAACTCCAGATCCTTTTCTGCAGAGCTGCTGCCTAGGCAGTCCTCAGCCTGCACTGTTCCATGGTACTGTCCTTGATTTTCATGAGACTTCTGTCAGCCTGTTCCTCCAGCTTGTCATGGTCCCTCCAAACGGCAGTCCTGTTCTCCACTGTACCTATGCATGCTCTAGCTGACTACCACAACCAGTTTTACTTTCTGCCCTTGCTATAATTTTTCCCTTTGGGAGGAGAGTTTTGTCCAACCCATCAGGCAGCTGTTTGAACATCAGTGTCTGTACAGGAAAGGGTAGTGTCTGTATTGGAAAGGGCAACTAGAAAGAGAATGGAGGCCCTCTCTTCACAAGGAGCCACGTGGAGAAGACAAGGGGCAATGGGTAAAAGTTGCTCTGGGAGAGGTTTCACCTTGATATAAGAAAGAAATTTTTTACAGTGAGAACAATCAATCACTGGAACAACCTCTCCAGAGACATGGCAGAGTCCCCATCACTGTACGTTTTCAAGACGCAATTGGAAAGGATACTAGGTAATCTCATCCAGGCTCCCTTTCCCACAAAAGGTTGGACCAGATGATCTTTGGAGGCCCCTTCCAATGTGGGCTGTTCTGTGATTCTATGTTTGTATGAAAGGCTTTAGGAAAAGGTAAGCAAATATGGGGAAGTGGCTGTAGTAGATTATGACTTTTCAGTGATTTTGTTGTATTAAAGTAAATATGAAGTTTTACCCCTGGATGCCTCCATTTTGGTGGTATGAATTTCCTTCTTTTGTGAACAGTTCTTCTAGCCATTCAAAAATAATAGGATAAATAAGGAGTAAAGACCTTTTTATCTGAGTTTAGCTGAGTTTGATTCTGCATAGATTGAGGGTGTCAAAGACAGCAAAAACTGTCTTAGTCCCAAATGTAAGCTGATCTCACTCTGAATATAGGTAAAAAACAAGCATTTTAAAAATATGCATATTTAGTTTAAAGAACAGACTTAAACAATGTCTCCTAAGCAGCAAAGAAAAAATATCTTTTCTTCTCTCAGAATGTTTTCCTTCTGCTGGCAAATCCACAAGATCCAGAAAGTCTGCGATATTGCCAGTGCACATTGATAGTTCTAGATCAAGTTAAGAGTTCGTACTGCATCACTTTCTAGATCAGACCAAGATGGTAATTTATCTTTGTGGAATAGTCTTTGTTAGTAAGAAGGAAGGGGAGGAAACAACCAAAAAACCCTCTGTGCATTCCATTTCATCGGGCTTATGTTTCTAATCAAATATAGCTGCTTTATGATGATCCTGCAGAAAAGTGGGATCTACCAGTTTGTTCTAACATCCTATTTCCTTTTGTCCTGCTGGATTTTTATATGTTAAAGACAAGCATGACCCTAAACCCTAGGTCAGCTGCATGTGTCCTTGTTTCTGGATTTGGCTGTCACATGTATATAGCTCTTAGGTCACCAGCTTTTTACAAGCAGTAGGAGAACTATTAAAGGTGGATTTTTTTTAAATTGTTATTAATAGATGTATGGTAATGTGACTCTTTTGGAGTACTTAAAAGAGGGTACAACTGTAAGCCCTTCAGGATTTGTGGACTGTATTTGTTTGTCTTTCAAATACAGTTACCAAAACATGTTTGATGCTAGTTTGCTTTTAATGATGAACTTTGAGTGAGCATCAGAGTAAAACAAATACTGAAAAGCCTGAGTTCATGCTACTGATATGGTTGTGTCCTCAGTAACATATACTGTTTTGTCACCAGCAGCATCCCAATGCTACTATTGGACAGATAGGTTATCTAAATCTTTCATAAAGAATCTGATTATTCTTGCAGCAAGGCAATGTGAGATTTATGCACAGTTGAGTTCCAGAAATCTGTTTGTTTTTCACTAACGTAGACACAGTTGTTGAACTGTCGTTCTTGGAAGTCTTTTCTAACAGAGATAGAAGTCATAAAAGAGAGACTGGTTAGTGCTTGTTTTCACCTGATGTCTAAGTGAATGAATGTAAGAAATTTTTTTGGCTTGGGAGTAAGGACTCATAAAATGTCTGGAGAGGATTTGGGGGTACTGTGGGGAAGTATATATAATACTGAAAACAATCAGGAGATCAGAAAAATATCAGTGTCAGACTGGAAAACTTCCGAAGGAGAATAATGTTTTTTGTAAAGATCAAGATATACTGCAGCTTGTTTGCCTGATGTGGTTTATTTGTGGTTTTGGTGGATTTTTGGGTAGTTTCTGTTAGCCAGAATCTGCAGCATTAATTTTTTTTTTTTAAAAGTATGAGCATTTAACACACTATGTGGGCTATAATTATGTCTTACTGAAGTTCTAAAATTCTGTTACTTTTTCCCAATATAGAGTTTTTCATGTGACCATCTTTGATAGGATAACATTTATGTTTGCAAGGAACTAATCTGTTGTTCTCATTCTGTCCTGCTGTTTTAAAACCCAACTGTGGGGACAAATCCACTGCATAGGCTTTGGAGACAGCAAGAGCTGACAACTGTTTAGGTATGTTCTGAAGGGAATTGTGGGTTATTAACTTTGTTGAATTGTAATGCAGCTTCTCTGGGAATTCATAAGGTGTTTTAAAACTGCTGTAATATTCATTTTGCCTTCCTTTGTCTTCAACCTTGACAGTGATCCAGTTGCATGTATTTGCCATCTGCGTTGGCAATCTCTGAGTGATGTAAAATTATGAGTTCATGATATTTGCTTCATGTGAATAATATTGGCCTGGATATTAAATAGGGAATCAACTGTTTGCTCCTATGCTATGACTTCTAAAAATGACTTTGTTCTGGTTGTGTGTTTCTGTTTTGTTCTGTTCTGTGTAGTCGCCTGTAAATCATCTACTAGTTCATTCCTAATTTAATAAAACATGCAAAGTAGACTGTAGTGATGAGTTTTGTGAATATTGGAGGTTTGTATTATGGAGGTTTTCCTATAGTTTGGAAATGTTTAAGTCTCCTGTGTGAAAGAGATCATTGTTAAGATATGGGGAATTTGTTAGCTATTTTGCAATTGGTCAAGAGGTATTTACTGTTATTAAACATGTGGGCCCTGATTTTTCAACTGTGTGCCCTACTGTTCATATTTGAACATATTGGGAGGGAATAGTTGTATGTGGAAAAACTAACAATTTTATTATTTTAGTGTGCAGAGGAGAAACAATAACATTTTTTGTAGAATTAGTGCTAAATTTTGCTTGTCCAAGATGGTGTTATTCAGAGATAGATGATCCCTTTACTGTAGCTTATATGTAATGAGGTTGAGATGCTTGGAATGCTTAGGAATGGCATTTGCTATTGTAGTTTCATTAAGTGAAACACTGAGCTGAGCTGCAGTGGTGTGTACATTTGGAGACACACAAGGAGATCTCAGGCTTAAGTTAATTATAACAGTGGATTCTTATGTGATCTTTTAAAACTAGGTAATTCTTCCCCCTTTGCTTAGCAATTCACAAGCAGGGAAATCTTAGAGCTTGGTTAGATGAGTATTTGTAGTAGTTTAGTTGGAAGATACCATCCCCGCAGGGAAGGCACATCAATGAAATATATGAGCGTTTGTGTTCTATTTCAGTTAAAAATTGAAACTTCCTGCAGTTACTCAACTTAACATACTTTGCTTCGACTTTCAAAGCAGTAGGCACTTTCAAAGCAGTAGGCGCTTTCACAGAATCAATTACTGGGTTTCACCTGAAGATGATGACGACTTAAACTGCTCCAAGCTGTCACCTGACTGAGTCCTAAGTTGCTCAATTAGCTTTGAAGAAGGAGATGCCAAATGCCTACATGTCTGAATTGGTAATAATTGTTTGAGATATTGTTAGTTTGACTTTAAAGTAAGACTAAGCTTGGTACTTTAAATGTAGTATTTTCTTCATATCCTTAACTTCTAAGGAATTTGTCTTCATAGACTTGTGGATATGGGACACTGCAAAATAAGGTCTCTCGAAATAGGATTAGCGTTTAGGAAGACAGAGTTGAGAGTATCATCAATGTACTGCTCATAGATTTAGGATCAGTCAATTCCATGCTGTAAAACACTTTGTGTATGCATCCTTGCTCTGGGAATGCTTATACTTAAGTCTAGCAGTCTAAATGGAGGAGCCCTCACGGCTTGTTTATGGTTTATATAGGTATTTCATTGAATCCCCTCAACTTTCAGACTTAACGTACTCCTAAAGAGGCACCATCTGAGCAACCCTTTTTGGTTTTGTATAGAAACACTATATTTTTCTAGCTTAAAAAAAAAAAGAAGCAAGTACTCTGTTTCTTTGGCATGCTTACAATTTTGTCCATCTGTTAGAGTGGCACAATGCCCACTCACAATATGGTGTACCAGTTTCAACCAGGCACAGGTGCCAACGAAAGATTGGTTTCGTTTTCTGACACAAGATTTTTCTGGTGGGAAGCAGCGCCGTATTAGGGGAATGTGTTTTGTTAGACTGATTACTTCTGTTGGCATGTGTGTATCTCATAGTAATAATTAGCACTTCTGCAGTGCTTTACATTTTCAAATCACTGTTGAAAAAAAAAAGATTGAAGGCATGGCTGAATGACGGTCTTTTGTATCTATTTTTCCAGCCTAGTTTACTGAGATTTCTGCAGTTGAAGGGGGGTGAGGGTGTTGTGCGTATTGACCCAGGAACAAGCACAAGATAAAATGTTTCTTAATTGAAATTCTTTGTCTTTGAAGTTTAATCACTGATGAATTTTCATAATATTACAGTTCTATATATGACTGTATTGACCTTCTGAGGCTGCAAAAGAAAACAAAGGAACAGAGATTGTCGTTTTTGGAAGGAGATCTTGATCACAGAATCACAGAATGGTTGAGGTTAGAAGGGACCTCTGGAAGTCACCTGAGCTGACCTGCTCAAGCAAGGTCACCTAGAGACAGTTGTTCAGGACCGTGTCCAGACAACTTTCAAATACCTCCAAGGATGGAGGCTTCACAACCTCTCTGGGCAACTTGTGCCAGTGCTCGGTCACCCTCTCAGTAAAAAAAGTGTTTCCTGATGTTCAGACAGCACCTCCTGTGTTTCAGCTTGTGCTCATTTTGTCTGGTCCTGTCACTGGGCACCACTGAAAAGAGCCTGGCTCTGTCTTCTTTGCATCCTCCCTTCAGGTATTTATATAAATTGATGAGCTCCCACTTGAGCCTTCTCTTCTCCAGGCTGAACAGTCCCAGCTCTCTCAGCCTTTCCTCACAGGAGACATACTCCAGTCCCTTCATCATCACTGGCCCTTTGTTGGACTCACTCCAGTATGTCCATGGCTCTCGTCTACTGGGGAGCCCAGAACTGGACACAGTACTCCAGGTGTGGCCTCATCAGTGCAGAGTAGAGGAGAAGCATCCTCTCCCTTGGCCTGCTGGCAATATTTTGTCTAATGCAGCCCAGGATACCATTAGCTCTCTTTCCTGCAAGGGCACATTGCTGGCTCATGTTCAACTTGGTGTCCACCAGGACCCCCAGGTGCTTTTCTGCCAAGCTGCTTTCCAACTGGGTGGCCCCCAGCATGTACTGTGCCTGGGCTTGTTCCTCTCCAGGTGCAGGATTTTGCAGTTCTCCTTGTTGAACTTCGTGAGGTTCCTACCAGCCCATTTCTCCAGCCTGTTTAGGTCCCTCTGGATGGCTGCATGACCCTCTGGCATATAAGCCACTCCTCGCAGCTTTGTGTCATCTGCAAACTTGCTGAGGGTACACTCTGCCTCATCATCCAGATCAATAATGAAGATGTTGAACAGGATTGGACCCAATATTAACCCCTGGGTACACTGGTAGTTACTGGCCTCCAATTAGACTTTGTGCCACTGATCACCACCCTCTGGGCCTGGCCATTCAGCCAGTTTTCAATCCACCTCACTGTCTGCACATCCAGCCTGTACATCAACAGCTTCTCTACGAGGATCTTACGGGAGACTGTGTCAAAGGCCTTACTAAAGTCCAGGCCTTTGCCACTGTCTCCCATAAGATCCTCCTTATGGGTCCCTCATTATTTCTCTTCTGCTGGGTGCTTTTACCATCTTTGAGAGTCCATACTTAAGCTTGGCTACACTTGACATGCTGAGACATTCCTGGCATCTGAGACTTGGGATGTTCACAAGAAGACAATTCCGTTTCTGCACAACTTTGAATGTGTGCCTATTGAATGGCATTCAATTATCAGTTTTTTTCACTAGACCATTTCTCCAGTTTGTCAATGGAATTCTGACTTCTCCTTAATATGCTTCCTAGCCATCGCAGCCTGGCAGCACCTCTGGACTTAATCAGCATATTCCTTATTCCATCATCCAAATTTTTAAAATTATCTATTAGAACCAGATGAAGGAAGGGCCCAATCCAGAATGTATCTTTACATTTTTCACAATGAGCTAGACTCTTAGTGTAGTTTGCCAGCTGTTATTTGTACCCATTCTATAATAATAACACGCAGCCCACATTTTTTCTGGCATATTTCACACTGTCTCCAGTGGTATTCTCATGTCTTTGTGAAGTCAAGGTATAAGATGTTTACAGGTTTGCTTTCATCGGGAAGGCCCTTTTTTTCCTGTCCCAAGTCAGAAATTGTACTTAGTTTGATATAAATGGCTAAAATATATCTTTGGCAAACAATTAGTCATATCCTTTTATGTTTTAGAGGGTCACCTAGAAAATATTTTGTCTTAAGTGGTTTTTTTTCTGGGTAATTTTGACCAGTCAGCTTAGCTTTGTTTCTTTAGCTTATCCTTTCATATCTCTTCTCCCCTTTAAAAGTAGGCATGTAGGTATTGTTTTGTTTTATTTCAAGCTCTGGATTCTCATGTGTTTTTCATGATTTCTCAGAGGTAACAGTTGAGATTACTCTGGATTGTATAGGACCTGTTGGAGTAAATTTAATCAATCATAATTTAAAACAGATTAACTTCTGTAAATTCGGTGTCTTGTAGTTCTCTATTTTTGCTTTTGCTCTTGCTGGTGTTGTGCTTGCCAACTGATTGCAGCTGACCTCTCTGTGAAAAAATGAAGCAAAAAGTCACAGAATACTTCTGTTCTCTTGGCATTGTCCATTTTTTTTCCAACTGAGTATTGGAATAACTCCTTCCTTACTGCTCTTCTTACTAATATATCTATGGAATTGGGGTTTTGTTCTTTACATACATGCCTGTCCTGATTTCAGCTGGGATAGAGTTAATTTTCTTCCTAGTAGCTGCTATAGTGCTGTGGTTTTGATTTTGTATGAGAATAATGTTGATAACTTGATAACTATGAGAATAGTGTTGATAACACTGATGTTTTAGTTGTTGCTAAGTAGTGTTTACACTAGTCAAAGACTTTTCAGCTTCCCATGCTCTGCCAGGTACACAAGAAGCTGGGAGGGAGCATACCCAGGACAGCTAACACAACTGGCCAACGGGGTATTCCATACCATATGACATCATGCTCAGCATATAAAGTAGGAGGCGTGGTCCAGGAAGCAGCAATCATTGCTCAGGGACGGGCTGGGTATCAGTCGGCGGGTGGTGAGCAATTGCATTGTGCATCACTCATTTTGTATATTCTATCATCATTATTATTATTATTATTTTCCCTTTTCTGTTCTATTAAATTGTCTTTATCTCAATCCATGAATTTTACTTTTTTTTTTTTTTTTAATTCTCTCCCCCATCCCACTGCAGGGCGGGGAGTGAGCGAGCAGCTGTGTGGTGTTTGGCTGCCTGCTGGGTTAAACCACAATACCTTTTCTCATTTTGTGATGTGACCTTTCTGAGTTTGTTTCTGTATGAATGTGCTGCTGTTGTCCTTGTCCTTGATAATTTGAGCTATTCCTATTAATAATTTGACCTTTTTTCCTATTACTTCTTACATTTCGAATCATCAAAGCATTTGTGCATCGCCAGCTGGTCTCTTACTATATATACTTCCCACCATCTTCGATGTTAAGATAGTTTGTATTTGTGTATTGAATACTGCTTCTCTGAGAAGTGCTTAGTTGTCCTGACTTCCTTCCAGCAGAATTTGATTCTGAGAAGAAGAAATCTCTCAGTTGAAGAAAGTATACTTCAGTAAACTCAGTGAAGTCCATTGGCTTTGTTCACTGTTCTCCCTTTTACACTTACTAAGAATGACTGATTGTCGTTTTGTGAACGCAGTCAATTACTTTGCCTTCCATCTTTGCATTCTCTCTGCTAGTTTATTTCTACATTAAAAAAAAAAAAAGTTAATTTCAAGAACTGGCTGAACAGTCTGTTGTATGGCAGAGTCTGTAGAATTGAAGAGCTCCTTCAAGGGATGCATTTAGGGCAGATTCCTTTTATTCTTAGCAATACTCTTAGAAGGAATTTTGAAGCCCCTTCCTCCATGAATTGCAGCCCTCAGTTGTTCTTCTGTATAATTGATGTGAGTTGGAGTTTCCTTTTTTTTTTTTAGTTGCACTGTTCCTTTAGTTTAGTAATTTTGTATTTTGTATTCAATGTTTTGTTTTGGTATTGTTGAGATGTGTATGACTTCTTTTCTTCAGAAGGCTTTCTTTTAACTTTATAATGTCTGCACCTCTGATGTTAAGTCTTATCTCACCTGTGAGGACATAATGTGGAGGGAGAAGGAACAAATGCCTGCTAGGTATTGCAATGATGAATCTCAAACATCTTAATATTCACTCTGTTGAAGCTTTACATCTTAAGTAAGAAAGGAGTGCTAGAAGCAACTTCAAAACCTGTTCTTCCACATATTTTTATGAAAACTTCTGCTCTCTGCCACAAAACAAGTACCCTGCTTCAAAATGAGAGAGGAGGCCAATGTCAGCAGATCCTTTTCACACTTGTTATGGTTTGTATCTGACTCAACAACATCTGAGCTAGTATACTAGTTTCCCTTTATAATCAGTGAGGGAGGAGAGATGCTTCTCTGAAAGGTGGACAACTGCATTTAATTAGGTAACTTAAACCCTAAATGTGTCCTCTCAACGAGTTAGAAGGGAAGCCTAATATACTAGCTTAGGTGTAGGTGCCTACTTCTGGTGAAATTAATCTTAATTCTGCCATTTACCCTTTCCATAGACCATTATTGCAGTTCTGTTTAAGTACTGAGGGTCAAACCTGCACTAGCAGTAGGGAAGAACTGCTCTAGAGATCAAGAAAAGTAAGAAGGGGATTCAGTCAATGAATGTAGAGTTCAACTTTGTTTTTTCACGTGCCAAGTCAAAGGTTGATTCTTGTGATGCCTGTAGAGCCCATGTTGCTTGAATCAAGAAACTGCCTCTGAATGAGCTTAGTGCTTCCCTCTGTTGCTTGCACCTGTGGAGTAGAGGTTGTGACAGATATGATTTTATGTGAAGTACCCATGTACTGTGTGTGTGATAGTACCTTGGCTGAAGTAGGGCTTATTGTTATATTAATCTCAGAAATGCCTGCTTGTAGTACCCAAAATCAGCTACATGGTGCAGTCTTTAAAGACTCTTTCTTTGAGTGGAAGCTGTAGTTACTCTTGATCTCTTAACCCCAGAGTTCCTCATCCTGCTGTAAAACTGCTTCCTGAGTGCAAGAACTAACTGCTGCTCTGCTCAGATGCTGAAATTTTTGAGCTCCATGGCATTTCATTGCAGTGCTAATGAAATGACATGAGGTACTTGCTAAATGCAGCAGCCCTGGAGAAGCAGCTCATTGTGCCTTTGTAGATTAGACTACAGTTAAAACAGTTTGCGTGTGTGACACTTCATGTGTAACCGTTAAAAAGAATTTCTTGTTCTTGTGGTAGCTTGGAAGAGAGTGGCCAGTAATGATACAGCTCTAGCTAAGGATGATAAATGTGTCTAAATATCAGGAATTAACCTTTGCAGATGATAAATTGTGGAAACTATGTGAAGCTTCTGCCATTCTAATTAGTCTGGCTAAAACGCCTAGCAAACAGGGAGATTTCTAATGTCTCTGAGAATAGAAAATGACTGCAATAAAGGGACAAATGCCAGCATATTGCAGGAGGCGCCCTATGCTTTTTAAGTCTGACTGATAGAAAAGATTGTGAGATTAAATGCTGTATGTTTTTCAAATTCTAATTTTAATTTAGATTTCTAACTTTACCTTTAAATGTATAAACCTAATGTTATGGCATGCTTTATTTTGACAGATAAGGAAGGACATAATTTTTCTATATTCTGGGTGCTGGTGAGTGTTATCCTAGGTGCAATAGCCATGCTGTGCAAAGAACAAGGAATTACAATACTGGTAAGAATCCTCTTATTGACTGAATTTTGACCTCAGCATCTGTCAGGTGCAGTTGTAAAGCCTACAAAGATGAATCTTCTCCACCGCTAATCGCATGCATACCTTTTTGTTCTGTTCAGAAAACTAGTTAATGTTGATAAAAAGCAGTATTCTAGTAGATCTGTCTTGATTGCATCCCTGCCAATCTGTTGGAATTCTTCATTTTATCTTTTGTAAGCAGGTTGCATATATCTCTTAATTTCTTGCAAAATTTAAAATATGTACAGTGTTAGTTTCAATGTGTATCATGTTCATTGGCCTTGTTTTTGAATTGTCGAGATAGCAGGCCTACAAACCTCATGTTGAAGGCTTATGAATAAAGACATAACTGGAGGAAAGCATTTTTAAAAGCTCCACCCTCTTGCTTTTGTGAACAGTGTAATTAGAAGTAGGGCCATTGTTTATGCATTTCTAATACTGAATCTCTTCCTTCTGTCTCTTATTTAAGGATCTGTCTGTGCAAACAGATACAGTTACTGTTCATGTTCATTGTGCTCTTGCTTTTTATTACTTCAGTGAAGACATTCTGTTTTGGGTGACCAAATCAGCCACCTGAAATGCTACATCTGTGATTTTTACCTTTTATATAGCCATGTATCTTTATAAATAAATCCAATTTGTAGCTTTAACTGACATAGGTAAAGCAACAGAATCAGAAGAATTCTTTTCAGCAAGGACGCTCTTGTCCTTGCTAGAAAAAAAAGGGAGAAGAAATTACAGAAAACTTCTTGCTTTAGGACATTATTTTTGTATAGATGTTTGTAGAATGATGTATTTTTCAAAGGTGTCTGTAAAGAAAACATAAGGAATTCTCTTAAAACATGGTGTGATTATTTCCTTTAGTGATATTAAGTAAGTATTTGAGCCAGCAGACACAGAATTGTCATTGGATGTGGGTTTTTTATTTGTTTGTTGTTGCATTGCTAGGACGATTATATTTATTGTTGTGCTGAGGAGGAGGGGTCAGAGGGATGAAGGGATAAATCACACATTAAAAAGATTGCTTGTAGGCTGAATGTGTTTTTCATCAGGATTCTTGCCTTCCTATCTCCATGCAAGTAAGCCAAAAACCTTTCAACTGCCAGGTGGCCTTTCTACATGGAACGATGCCACTCTCTAACCTATCTTCTGTCTTCTCCCTTTGACTGTTAGAAAGAGACTTGTGGCCTCCCAGTGTCCTAACTGTCTGCCTCACCTGGAACTATTCTTACTGTCTTTTTTCCATTTAGTCTTTAGAACATTGAGGTCATTTCCAAATTTATTAGGATATAGGCTAAATATTCAAGGATTGTCATGGTTGGTGATTGCTAAAACATGGAAGGGAAAATGTTGCGGTTGGATTTTGCTGGTCACCTCAACAGAATTACCCCTGTTATATTTTGATTGCTTGGGGGTAGTATGTGCAAGTGTAGTCCTGCAAAGCACTGAATATGCTCTAGTTTTATGTGTAGTGGCTGATGTCACATAGAACTTTGATTCCCACTCCCCCAGCAACTTCCACGGTGTATATTGGTCTAATTGCAGGAAAAGCAAGCCTGATACCTCTGTTAAATCTTTCTGACCCTTTGTTTGTTGCAACAATTTATGTACCCTATGAATACAGTATTTCTGAAACCTGACAGTCAAAAGATACTGTGCCACACAGCAAAAAATAAGTAGAAGGCTTAAAAAAACTCCACCTTACTGACAGAAGCCTTACCTTTTGACCGCAGCATTTATGCTGTGGAACATTTGGGAAAGAAGACAGAGAGCAGAATACTATTGTGACCATGCATATGGAGTCTAGCTTGCTGGTACATGGTATTCCCCGAAGGGTTATTCCATGTAGCAGGAGAATCCCCATTACAGTAACATGATACTCTACTCATCTGAGCTCAGGTTCTCAATTTACCATTCTGCCATCATTACTACCAATGTATCTCTCTACTTGTTTGGAATCGGTATTAAGATGTACAATAACTCATGGCAGAAGTGGAATTTAAGATGTGTTTAAAAAAAATATTTGTGATTAGCTGCTCCATCTTATGCTCTTATTTTTCTCTTGGTTGCTTAGGGTTTGAATGCAGTATTTGATGCACTGGTGATTAACAAGCTAAATGTTTTGGAGCTTATTCAAAAGTTACTACGTAAGGACAAGTCATTGGAGGTGAGTCCTGACAGGTTTTGTTCCTTCTGGCCATTCAGACAGTCATGTACTAAAAGACAAACATAGAACTTCTGACAGTTTTGTTATTGTTGAGAATTAAAAAAAAATAGAGGTATTTTCAGTCAGCCTAGTAAGGCAACATGCTATGATATCTTTGCAGCAGCATGAGTAGTAATGGGATAGCATTAGAATTGCATTGGATAGTGAAATCCATTCCACACTTCTCTCAACAGTATGTTAAAAATACAGTGTGGAAGAGCTGACTGATGCAGCAAGTTCTCCAGGGTCAGTAGCTATACGCCTGAAATGGTTGTTTAATACAATTTCGTCAGAGTAAAGAGAGATTTATTCAGATTCTCAAATGAGATAGTTGGACATTTGAAAAAGTACATTAGAAAAATATTATGTCTACTTTGCCAATCCCACTAAAGTATTACACTGTTTTTTTCAGAATACAAATTACCAAACAGGAGACAGTTCCTAGCAGCTTGGGAGTTTAAAAGAAAAAATATCTAAGCACTGATAGTCACTAAGGATCAAATTTCTGACTTTTGTTGATATCACTTTATCTAGTATTGGCTCAAGTGGAGTCTGGCACCTAGTATTTGCACTGGCAAGCAAATCACAGAAACAGTCAGCCTCAGGCAAATGATTGATAGCAGCCAAATAGACCAGCAGCCTACTAGAACATCACTACTGTTCAACAGCTAAATCATTTGCCTCTCCCATCCAAGGTTCAGCAAGGCAAAGGAATATCCATTGTACTTTTCATTGATTGGTGGTTTCACTGCAGAGAAGTCTTGCTCATATTTCTGAGTAGCACAAGTTTTGTGGGGCTTTTAAACTCCTTCGCAAAGAGTGAAGTGAGGAGCCAGCAAATAGCAATGCTGGAGAATTTTGTTGTATAATGAGAGTAATGTCAACTAGCATATGACAAGGAAAGAGTCTAGAGCTGTAGGGGACTAAAGCAGAGCCAGTTCAGAATTAAAGTGATGGAAATAAAAGGTAATAAGGAGGACCCTGGGAACTACAGGGACCAGTCAGCCTCACATCACAGCCTTTGAGGATCATGGAAGAGATGCTCCTGGAAGTTATGTCAAAGCATATGAAAGACAGGGAGGTGATTAGAGACAGCCAGCATGGCTACACCAAGAGCAGATCATGCCTGACTAACCTAGTGGCCTTCTACGATGGAGTGATGGCATTGGTGTACAAGAGAAGTGATCAGTGTACTGGTGTCATCTCCCTGGATTTCTGTAAGGCCTTTAATATGGTCCCCCACAACATTCTTGCTGCTAAAATGGAGAGAGATGGGTTTGACTGATGGACTGTTAGATGGATAAGGGATTGGTTGGATGGCTGCATCCAAAAAATTACAGTCAAAAGCTCGATGTCCAAGTGGAAACCGTAACGAGTGGTGTCCTTCAAGGGTCCGTACCTGGACCAATACTATTTAATATCTTCACCAATGACATAGACAGTGGAATTGAGTGCACCCTCAGCAAGTTTGCAGATGGCACTAAGCTGAGTCATGCAGTTGATACTCTTGAGGGAAGGGATGCCATCCAAAGGGACCTGGACAAGATTGAGAAGTGGGCCCTTGTGAACCTGATGAAGTTCAACACGACCAAGTGCAAGGTCCTGCACCTGGGTCGGGGCAATCCCCAATATCAATACAGAGTAGGGATGAATGGATTGAGAGCAGCCCTGCAGAGAAGGACTTGGGGATACTTGTGGATGAAAAATTGGATATGAGCCTGCCTTGTGCGCTTGCAGCCCAGAAGGCCAACTGTATCCTGGGCTGCATCAAAAGAAGTGTGGCCAGCAGGTCGAGGGAGGTGATTCTCCCCCTCTGCTCCACTCTGGTGAGACCCCACCTGCAGTACTGCGTCCAGCTCTGGGGAGGATGAAAGACATGGACCTGTTGGAGCAGGTCCAGAGGAGGATGAAGAGGGCTGGAACACCTCTCCTGTGAAGAAAGACTGAGAGAGTTGGGGTGGTTTAGCCTGGAGAAGAGAAGGCTCTGGAGAGACGTTATTGTGGCCTTTCAATATATAAAAGGGGCTTATAAGAAAGATGGAGAGAGACTTTTTACCGGAGCCTGTAGTGACAGGACAAGGGTCAATGGTTTTAAACTGAAAGAGGGTAGATTTAGATTGGATATGAGGAATAAATTCTTTACAATGAGGGTGGTGAGACACTGGAACAGGTTGCCCAGGGAAGCTGTGGATGCCCCATCATTAGAAGTGTTCAAGGTCAAGTTGGACAGGGCTTTGAGCAACCTGATCTAGTGAAAGATCTCCCTGCCCATAGCTGCGGGGGGTTGGACTAGGTGATCTTTGAAGGTCCCTGCCAACCCAAACCATTCTATGATTCTGTGAAATGTGTAAGAGTCAAACTTTTTTGGAGGATTACTCTTTAAGCATGAAGAGCTCAAAGCATTATGCTTCCATTTTGTGACTTTTAAACAGTTCTGTCTCGGTGAAGAAAACATCAAATATGCCTTTTTTTCCTTCTTCTTTTAATAGAAGTAATTAATTTTAGCTCCTGCCACCTACAAAAATCTGTTCTGCTCTTTTCATGGAAGTGTATTTAAGATTGGATTGTTTTGTTTTGTTTTGTTGAAAGGCAGAGCTTAAACTCTCTTACTTGCAGATTTTTTTTCTTCTCGATTGAGACAGGTTTCAGTTTCATGCCAGATTTCCATTAACTCGAAATCAAAGATAATACTTCTTCCACTTTTTAAATTCTGCCTGCTAAGAGATTTTGTGGTGATTTGTGAAATCTGCCCTTTAAGAAGCTGCATGTACCGTTAAACGAAATAAAGCCTGGGATGAGAGGTTTTGTGTAGTTATTCTGTCATAAAGCAGTTATAAATTGTCACTATATGGTTTTCCTTCATAGCACAATTCCCTTCCAAAAACAGTTTTCAGGAATGGTTTTCCTGTAATCCTCACTGTAGCAATTTTGGTTACTGAGATGTGTAAATTGGAAGTAACCATTTGAGCACAAAGACTAACTTACGTAAAATCAACATTACAAACGTCTTTACCCTTAGGCATTCAGCTAAATATTGTATAATGACTCTGTTGTCAACTACAAATATTAAAATCCCATCTGAATGTTGCTTTTAAACTTAACTTTTCTATCATTTTAGAGAATAAATATCTTCAGCCAGGGCACTGTTGGATATCTTTCTTTGTGCAGTAAGCATACTTTTTTTTTTTTTAGTCCTCAGAAATAACTAATATTGATCTCCTAAATAATTACGGTGGTGCTTGCTATTCAGCATGTTGCAGTAATAGGTAATAATAATCAGTGTGCCAGCTCCCTTGGAGGACATAGAACTGATCATGTATAACTATCAGGTAGGTTTCTGAAGGTAATAGAAGCATATCAGACTAAGGGAGGAAGGTAGGAATAAAGGAAAACTAATACAGGAGATCACATGACCATGTTTTTTAGGATCCAGTCAACTCTTCCATGTAAAAATCTATAGTTTACCGACACTTTCATCTTCAGATGTGTAGAATGGAAAGGGAAGTGGCCCAAATGATCTTTCATTTCAGAGACTCTCATCTTCCATCTTTTGCTTCTTTAATGACTTGTTGAGGCTGTGTAGAATAATTTCAGCCATCAGGTTTCAGACGGCTCTAAGGCAGCCCTTCATTTCCTATCTGAGTTACCATTTGCTACCTGGGCAGGGTGTTGGAAGCCTGGATTTGCATTTCGAAGCTGTGACAGGGATATCGTTATAGTTACTGATGATTCTATGTCCAGTCTCTACTGGTGAAGCTTAAAAAACCTCTACAGTATACAGTGGTTTTCTTTTCGTTTATGAAACTGATGTGTGCTTGGAGAAAACGTGTTATACTTCACAGGGAAAAAAAATGGGAAAGTGTGTCAAATTTAGCTTCTATGACATGACTTCTCTATCTTTTATGTGAATTGCCTTCTTTAGACCCTAAAGTGTATATTATAAAATACGTGATATAAATCAACTGAGTTAATGTAGATAAAACACTTTTTTTTTTAGATCTTGGGTAATTTTAGCCTGACCAAAGTGTTTTTGGGTGCCTGTCTGTTATTAGCTTTTTAATCACACTAGTGATTGTGAAAATTTTAATTCAGTTTTTCATTCCTTTCAGTTTCTAACTATGCAGTTTTCTTGTTGTATGCAGTCATGTAATTTTACCTCTAAAGAGACTTAAGTGGACAAAAACTTTCAGTGATAAGCAGTCAACTAGATATAGCTACTTAAAACAAAGTTCACAAAGTAACCGTCCTCCATTTTAAAAAGAAAAGATAGATCAATTTAATATGCTGTATACTAAAGGCTGTATTCTGCTCAAACTCCCTATCAGAAATTGCTGTGTAAAATTACATCAGCTGTAGAGTTACTGAGGATTTGTAGAAGAGAGACTTCTTGAATAAAAAAGTTTTCTTTTCTGATTGAGAAGGAAATGAAAATGTTTGCAAAAAATATTTTGCAATTAGTCAATGAAAGCATAGTGAAGTTTGAGAGCTTTCTAGTAACTGCAAAAATAAGAAAAATGTCAACTCTAATAGCAAAAATGCACAGGAATAGCCTCTTCTTTCTGAGATGGTGGCAAAAAGGATGTGAACGTAGTGGGGAAGAGAACAAAGTAATGTTTTTATATGAGTGGTTTTTTCTCTTTCTTTCTTGTAGAATGGTGGGCTGTTAAGAAAGGGCCTGCTTTTCAGGATAACTCTTCTGATGTCTGGAGGGGCCAGTATACTTTATATACGCTGGAGGATTATGGGCACAGGGCCACCGGCTTTCACTGAAGTAGACAACCCAGCTTCATTTGCAGACAGTCTGTTTGTGAGAGTAAGTTATGAAGTTGTTTTTTTCTGGCCAGCTCAGAACATTTGTCTTTGTTATCAAATTGAATTTTCTTTTCTGTGCTTCAAAGAAACAATAAAGTGGCAGTCTTTACATTTCAAGATATGTGATGAGTCACCTTTCCTTGTGCTGCTGTGATGATTTTCTGCAATTTTTAAAAATAGTATACCTTGTATATTCTTTGCGTTCAATTTAGCATGCACTGCACACATTGAAGTACATTTCCATTTACTCACTACTTTTCCCATGCATGCAAGGATTTAGCTTTTGCTGGGTTTCATCCCTTTTCCTTATACTGTGTTTGACTCTTCATCTGTTCTTTCACAATTGAAGAAAATAGCATAAAGTTCTGGTCTGGTACATTTGGAGTATGTCTTGGCTTTATGCCTCTAACTGTATTAAAGCTCTTTCTGGAGATGGAGAATGAAGGGCAAAGACAGTGGGTGCTGTCTTTTGACATTTTCTCCTATTGTAGGAGATTTTTTTTTACATGTGGGTATTGGTTGGACAGCACGGAATTGCATTTCCCTGCTCTGAATAGAAGAGCCACCTAGCTATGTTTAAAAAAAAAAAAATTAAAAATTAATTTCACAGCTGTAAAATAAATGGATATGTAACTAGTTTTAGTCTAACAGTATTTAAGGCCTCTTTATTGTATAAGATATATTTTGTGATAAGGGAAATGATAGCAGAGAGAAGAACTAAAATTGTGTCCCTCCCCCTTAAGTTTAGTATCAAATAAATATTTGTTTTCTTTTTGACTGACAGGCTATAAACTATAATTACTACTATTCGTTGAATGCATGGTTGCTGTTGTGTCCCTGGTGGCTGTGTTTTGATTGGTCAATGGGCTGCATACCCCTCATTAAATCCGTCAGCGACTGGAGGATAATTGCACTAGCAGCACTTTGGTTCTGCCTAATTGGTCTGATATGCCAAGCTCTGTGCTCAGAAGACAGCCATAAGAGAAGGTAAGAGACAGTGATGAATTTTAAATGCCTGGCCACCTTGAGTACAGTATTATTTTGTCAAATCCACTCCTGATAATTTTAACAATTCAGTGGAACCAGTGTCTAGCAAATGCAATTCAAATAAATATTTATAGCTGTCATTACAGTTTTATCCCAATTTGGGCCCATCACTGTACGCTGACTAGTGGGAAACAGAGTTGGAGGAGGAGGTATGGATGGCTGCTTTATTTTTCTCCTGAAATGGCATTTTGAGATCCTTAACACTGTAGGTGGTAAAAAGTAATCTGTGCTCAGAACAGAGTAGGAATTGATGTATGTTGTTGCCCCTACTTCTTACAAGTCATCATGTCCTTTGATCTTCTGAAAATGAAAGGGAGAGGAGAGGTATCTTGAAAGGAGGTAAAAATGCTGTCCATGGCCATACAATTAAAAAATAAAATGCTGACCCATAGTACCCACTGAGGAAACAACTTGTACTTTACCCAAAGGAACTAAAAAAGTTTATTATTAATTATTCTGTCTCACTAAGGGCTTCTGTTTAGCTTTTCAGGGTCTTTTTGCATGGATTTTATGTATAATTATTTCCTCAGTTCTTTAAAATTTTTCAACAGCTCAATCACAATGAGGTCATTCTGTTGTTCAGAGTGCTGAATATTTTCTTTTCTGTGGTATTCTGTAATTTCATCTCTTCCCTCTTGTCACCTTAAATGTTAACATCCCACCTGCCTTCCTTTCCTCTGTTCCCATACTCATTTGCACAGATAAAATCATTTTGGAGAGGGGTGGAATTCTTGCTACAAGTGGTGTCATACTTTCTAGTAAAACACACACACAAAGCCTGTATTGCAGTTTTTTAGTAAAAAGTAAAGACAAAAAGTATAGTGAAGGCCTAGGACTCTTGGGGAGGGGAAAAGAGTAAGAGGACACATCTACATTACAGTATAGAGATTTATTTCTAATAAATTAGAGTAGAAAACTACCATGCCTGTGGCCTTTATAACAAACACACAGACCTGGGATTCATATTTCCTTATGTCAGCTCTGTAAAAGTAAGGTACCTAGTTTCAGTTGTCTAAGCTCTGTATAGTCCATAGCTACCTGCTGAGGATTACTCATTCTAACATACATACCTAAAACAAGGACGACAAACTGCCCTCGAGAAGTGCCTCTCTCTGCTGACTGTAAAAAAAGTGTAGATGACTAACTTTCAGGTGGTAAAGCACAATGGATTCTGCAATTGATGTATTTGTTAGGAAAGAAAACGCTCTCTCAGTAGGACGTGTACCTAAGTTTCTTCTTTAACGGTGACCTATATTTTTCCCCTGTTACTGACTTACTAGTTCCAAAAATAAAGAGGTAGCTTTTACCATTATTTTTGCTGCCTGTGTGTTTTAAATAGGAATTATGTAATTAATGTGTAATGGGGCTATTTTCTGGCCTGGAAGCATGAACATAGCTAGGATTTTAAAAGTGCCTGATGGAATCAAGTGTCCAAACCTCACTGAAACTTAATCTGATTTTGTTACATAGCTTTCAAAGGCTACTTTTGAGTGCCCTTTCCATATGCACATCCTTCTACAATGTTTAAGTAAAGCTTATATGTTAAGTGGAAAAGGTACTTCTGTTAAGATTTGTGGTTAATTTGAAAATCTCTTTCTTGTTTGCAGAATTCTTACACTGGGACTTGGATTTCTTATTATCCCTTTTCTTCCTGCAAGTAACCTGTTCTTCCGGGTAGGATTTGTTATTGCAGAGAGAGTCATCTACCTCCCCAGTATTGGATATTGTATTCTGTTTACGTATGGATTTAGTCTCTTGAGTAAGCAAGCCAAGAAAAAGGTACCATTGAAACAGTCAGTAAAGTTGATGATGAAGTGCTTCAATTGTATGGTTTGTTTCTTAACTTGTCTCTCTTTACTTAAGAAAATTCTTGCTGTGGCAGTACTTGGAATCTTGTTGATAAATGTTATGCGGTGTGCACTCCGCAGCAGTCAGTGGAGGTCAGAAGAACAGCTTTTTAGGAGTGCGCTGTCTGTGTGCCCTCTGAATGCAAAAGTAAGTTACTCACGTGCACTTTTAATCCTTTTTTTTTTTTTTTTTTTAAGTGTTTTGAAGTTTGGGATAGAGGGGTTGTTATGCATAGTTAGTATGTTGTGGTACAGTGTTATTCACAGTCTTGCTTGGTGCAAGAATATGACATTGACATGTCAGACACCTACATTACAGTGGTAGCACAGTTAAAATACCAGACAGTGCAAATCACATATTGTATTTCAGAACTTGAGGGTGGGAGTGGGGAGGGGAGAGAGAAGGGGGAATACACTTCAGGAAAGGCATCCAGTCAAATTGAATGTACTGCTAGTAAAATCTACTAAAACAATTGTGCGTATAATTGCAAGTTATTACAACAAAATATCAAAAAGAAAGTAAGTTGTAGCAATGTATTCACCTGAATAATGCCTGTGCTATGTTTTTAGAATCCCTTTTGTGTACCTTCCAGTAGTATATATAGCCAACACAGCTAAGGGATGAAGCAGCATATCATCAGCATATCATCATAGCATATAATGGCAGGATGTGGGGGTAAAATCTTTGCTCCCGCTTCGGCTCTTTTACAGTGGCTGAATGGACTAGAGTCTTCAGACATGGGCACTGAGGAAAACTGCAATATTCCCTGCAAGGCTTAGTGAGGAAACAAGTAAGAGAGTGGGACTGGATAGGATCTTTCACTGAGCTGAACACCGGTGTTCGGCATAGTAGACTGAATCTAGCCTGCCAATAGAGATGACCTCCCCAGCAGTCCTTGGATAGCTGAGAGCGTGATCTGTTGAAGCATACCACAGAGCCCTGATGTTGTCTGAATTTTAGCGGAGACTGTCTTTGAAGAGCCTAGGAATAGGAATGTACAGCTTGGCAATAAAACTACATTGATGTTTTAAAAGATTAGATTTCTGTAATCTAGAGGGGTGTCTAGACAATACAGATCAAGACAGAGTTTAAAAAGGAACCTGTGAATGCTCAGCTTTGCAAAGAAAATTATAAACTTAGCATCTACTGGAATACAAATATGCAGCAGTGAGCTGTAAAAAACATTTATGGCCAATATTTACAACATGGTGGTATCTTTCAATAATCTCAGATTTCAATACATAGAAAAAGGGCTGTTGTATTTTATTGTGTGGCAGTGGTAGGCAACCATCTTCTTTTTAATGATGATCTCAGTATATCTTGTCTTCTGGATGACAACTGCATACTATAAATGGAGCAAATGCGATCTGTTTCTTTGTGTGTAACTCCATCCATCTGCCATGGTAAGAGTGCTTTAGACAGATCCACACTCTCTTTGCCTGTGCTCCAAGCTCCTTGGACACAGGCCATGGCTGGGAAGCTGTGTAGCAGTGTTCGCACAGTGCTGTGCTTGAGCCGATAAGCTGTGTGCAAGCTACTGAACTAATGCAGCTGGTTCAAAGCCAATGAGTGTACAGGGAAAATGAGCTTGTGTTTGTCAACATTGGGCCGTGTAGACATGCCTGGGCTGTATTGCTGCTAGTGACAGCTTGCGCAAATGGAAAGCGTGGTGATGTGAGCAGGGAGGGGTTTGTAGGCCCACACTCCAATTTTTCTGAAGGAGTAACTCTGAAATCACAGTAGTAGGGAACTTTTCTAGGCAACAGCATTTAAGAGTCCATGTGTGAGAGCCAATCTCTTTTTTTCTTTATGGACTCAGCTATATTTATTCAATTTTGACAAAGGTAAAAATTTGAATTAAGTTCTGTTCTGATCTACTGTTGCTGTCTTGAAATTGCAGACTTCATTTAAAAATGACTCCACAGGACTTTCAGTGGCCTATTTATTTCAGTGGGAGGCTGATGCAGACCAAAAGATGGAATGCAGATAATAGCTTTTTCTTGTTGTTCTTGGAACATCTTTAATATGTGTATTTTAAATAGAAATTAATATGTGTATTTTAAATAGGTCATGCTTTACTTCCCTTATGTAGCAGGGTCCCAGAATCTCTAGGTGTCTCCCAACGAGCAACAAAAGCTGCAGCTCCTAGTTCATGTTTTGTGGTATAGCTGTTTTCAATTCCAAATTGTCTGTATATGAGCAGTGTAGAGTAAACTTACCTTAATTCTAAGTAACAAGTAGTTACAGCAGTGCCTTCTCTAATTTCAAGACTCATCTTTAAACATCTTTTTAGATAGAGGTGTGGAAGCTGCATTAAATCAGATTGTCTGGCATTGTAGTGAATCTACCCCCTTGGGTGATGGATACATCTGGCTCAAGAGGATGAAATTTAGGCTCAACTTTGATAAATGTTGCCCAGTGATTTTAAAATTTATTGGAAATACCATAATGAAGTTACAAAGATTTTGATTTTTAAAAAAAAGTTCACAATACAGATTTTTTTA
>NW_009188130.1:0-3161 GCF_000690835.1 Fulmarus glacialis
AGCGAAGAGCGTACCTGTCTAAGCTGTGATGATTGATATGATTTTGAAGAGGATAACTATCAAAGTTTTGAGTTTTCTAGAGTGGTGGAGTACATGAGAGCAAAGAAGGAACCAACAGTAACAAATTAGAAGACAAGTTTGCTAAAGAATATAAATTAATTAGATTAATTTATTTTTCATTAAATTAATACAAATAATTAATTAATGGATCTACTAACACAGCACAACTTAGTTCTATACAGTACCAGACATGCTCCAAAATGGTTTTGTTTTCCTATGTATTTGGTTCTAACAAAGGATATTTTCTTGGTGTTACAGTCTCTTGCATATGTGTGGTTGTAAATCAGCTGTACTGGTTTAGACCAAAGTGCCCTCTTCCTGGCAATGGATAGTAGCAGTAGGCTCTTCTGCCTTACCCCGTTCTGGGCTCTGAGGCTTAAACCAAATGTGACATCTTTATGTTTGTCTCTTATGTTGGAAGGCTCTGCCCCACAAAGTGTGAGATTTGGAAAGTATGTGGTTCGAGGCACAAAGGCTTATGAATGTCATGATGGACGCCTGCAAAGCGCGTGAGGAAACGAGCACCATGAGAGAGTCTGGTGACAGGGAAGAAAGCATGCTTATTTTTTTGAAGACTGATCCAAATTTCTGTTCACAGTCTTTCCTCCTCGCCCTCTTGCTTTCTTTTCTAAGTTAAAAAACAAAACAGATTCCTTCATCTGGTATTACCTGTTTTGGTGAAGGTACAAATATGTTGGTTTGTATTGTGTACTACTTCCTGAAATTTGATACTGCTTGCCAGAGAAAACTGGAAGGAAATCTGAAGACATTAACTGGCAACAGAATAACCCTTTAAGGATATTTCAAGCCTGGATATTGATGATGAGAAAAAAATCCTATTCCGAGTGTTTCTTTTGCTGGGACATCAAGAAAACTCTCAAAAGGATACATAAAGAGAAAAAAAAAATCCAACAGCTTTGTGCCAAATAAATAGCAATTAAATGTTGGTAGTGACATAATAACAATAGTTTCTCCAGTAGTATTGGAGGAAATATCAGACTATAGATATTATTGATAGTCATGATATATGAATCCACTGTAAAATGTTTAAAATTAAAGTATATTGAACTGTGGTATTTGATGGCAGTTGAGTGGCAATGATGGCAGAGGAGAGGAGGAGGAGGAAAGTAAAACGTAAGAGGAAATTACTAACCAGTAAAAATGAACATCAGCTTCTGACTGCCATTCCGTGGTCTGGTTTTCTTACCTTGCAAATCTTTAAATATTTTCAAGTTCTTTGGCACGAACTGGGGAGATAAACCGCAGTTCCTCTCCTCCTTAATCTTCACCCACAGGAGTAACAAAATATTGTAATGCATGGTGACATTTCATATTATTGTGGACTATAATGTTTTATACTTCTATTTTTAGTAGCAGTGTCTCTTCTATAAAGATGTCTATCCTGAAAATCTAATCATTTTCAGAAGAATTTCTGTTACCATATGGCATGACAATGTTACACAGCCTGTGACAAGCAGTGCAGTGAGCCGTTTTTAGTGTTTCCTTCTGTATTGTTAACCATGGCTGACCATTATTATCAATATTGCTATTATATTTTATGCTTTGATTTCAAATCTCTTCTCTTCTTCTAAAAGCAGTCTTGAAGTTGACAGTGTTTAATAGTACAACTTACTTGACTTGGTTGTCTATGTGTCTGTAATAACATTCGATTCAACCCCTGGTTTAGTCCTGGATACTTGTTCTACTCCAAGTGTTATGGGTTCCCTCTCTTTTACCAGAGCTTTCTGTGATGTGACAGTCTCATGTAACGTTTGCTGTCTTCTGCCTTTTTGATCAATGTGAAGCAGAAACTATATGCAGAAATTGTGCTATATGCAGTTCTGCTTATCTTAGTACCAGAAGATGTAAGAAAAAAAAGAGGAGGGTGCTCAAAGCATCAAGCAGTGACATATCTGAGTAACTTGTAAGACTGTAGTATGTGAGAAAGATTAAATTCTAAGAACACTTGCCTTTTACTAAGGTGATAATTTAAAGGGTCATGACAAAAGTCTTTTATTATTTGAAGGTATAAACATCTAAAAAACATAGTATCTTTAGAGGAGTTATAATGAAGAAGAATGGGTTGAAACTGAAAGGGAAGTTTTCGTTGAACATTAGGCAAAACGATATAGTGACTTTTTTTCCATCAAGGAATAATTGTTTTAAGGAAGTTGTGTAAAAGCAGCGCCTTGATCTTTAAAACTGAAATGGGCAAAGTATGATAACAATATCAGAGGATCAGTTCTGTGTTTCCAGGGCAGCACTGGCATGGTATAATTGGCCTTCCTACAGGCTGAGTTCAGTGGTACTGACTTAGTTAACTAAGCATTATTCTTTCATGAATACCATGTGCAACATTAAACAAAACACTGCAGTGGATCTTATATGATTACTAAACATATTAGAATCATAGAATTATTTAGGTTGGAAAAGACCTTTAAGATCATCAGGTCCAACGATTAACCTAGCACTGGCAAGTCCACTACTAAACTATGTCCCTAAGTGCATATCTACACACGTTTTAAATACTTTCAGGAATGGTGACTCCACCACTTCCCTGGGCAGCCTGTTCCAAGGCCTGACCACTCTTTCAGTAAAGAAATTTTTCCTTATGTCCAGTCTAAACCTCCCCTGGTGTAACTTGAGGCCATTTCCTCTTGTCCTATCGCTTGTTACTTGGGAGAAGAGACTAACCCCCACCTGGCTACAACCTCCTTTCAGGTAGTTGTAGAGCGCGATGAGGTCTCCCCTCAGCCTCCTCTTCTCCAGGCTAAACAGTCCCAGTTCCCTCAGCCGCTCCTCATAAGACTTGTTCTCCAGACCCTTCACCAGCTTCGTTGCCCTTCTCTGGACACACTCCAGCACCTCAATGTCCTTCTTGTAGTGAGGGGCCCAAAACTGAACACAGGATTCGAGGTGCGGCCTCACCAGGGCCGAGTACAGGGGCACGATCACCTCTCTACTCCTGCTGACCATACTGTTTCTGATACAAGCCAGGATGCCATTGGCCTTCTTGGCCATCTGGGCACACTGCCAGCTCATATTCAGCCAGCTATTGACCAACACCCCCAGGTCCTTTTCCTCTGGGCAGCTTTCCAGCC
>NW_009188130.1:3188-3724 GCF_000690835.1 Fulmarus glacialis
CCCGGCCCTGTGCCTTGTTGACCCTCATACAGTTGGCCTCGGCCCATCGATCCAGCCTGTCCAGGTCCCTCTGCAGAGCCTTCCTACCCTCCAACAGATCAACACTCCCGCTCACCTTGGTGTCGTCTGCAAACTTACTGAGGGTGCCCTCGATCCCCTCGTCCAGATCATTGATAAAGATATTAAAGAAGACTGGCCCCAATACTGAGCCCTGGGGAACACCGCTCGTGACCGGCCGCCAACTGGATTTAGCTCCGTTGACCACAACTCTTTGGGCCCGGCCATCCAGCCAGTTTTTTACCCAGCAAAGAGTACCCCGGTCCAAGCCCATGAGCAGCCAGTTTCTCCAGGAGAATGCTGTGGGAAACGGTGTCAAAGGCTTTACTAAAGTCTGCATAGACAACATCCACAGCCTTTCCCTCATCTACTAAGCAGGTCATTTTGTCATAGAAGGAGATCAGGTTAGTCAGGCAGGACCTGCCTTTCATAAGCCCATGCTGACTGGAGTCACCTGGTTGTCCTGTACGTGCTGCGTG